>NC_060184.1:56785447-56845447 GCF_021184085.1 Oncorhynchus gorbuscha
GTTGTTGGTTTTGGGTGGTGGTGGTTGTGGTGTTGATGGTGTTGTTGTTTTTGGGAGGTGGTGGTGGTGTTGATAGTGTTGATGGTTCTGGGTGGTGGTGGTTGTGGTTGTGGTGTTGATGGTGTTGTTGGTTTTGGGAGGAGGTGGTGGTGTTGTTGTTGATGGTGTTGTTGGTTGTGGGATGTGGTGTTGTATGAGATGGAGGTGAGATGTTGCTGTTGTTGATGATGCTGTTAGTTGCTGGCTGTTTTTAGAGTTGCTGGTGTAGTTGGTGGGTAGCGGTACCCCCTACCTGTCAGCTGAGGGTGGGTGTCCGTTGCGAGGCTTGTTGACCTGGGCATAGAGGGCTTCCAGGTCAGGCTGGTCTGGACCGCTGTCCTGGGGGGGCTGGGGCCCTTGGTGGGGCTCCTGTCTGCTGTCTTCGGATGACCCGTCCAGGGAGCCGATGCCTGCGTAGGGGTGCTCCTCATCTTCGTTGGAGCTGAAGGTGCAGTTCAGGTTGGGGTTGATGTCCAGGATCTCAGCGTACTCCCTCTCCCTCGCCACCGACGCTTGACGTTCACGGAACTCCCTCGTCTTCGCCTGGATCCTGGAGAGGAGGGACGGAGAGAGGTGGGGAAGAGGGACGGAAAGAGACAGGGAGGGAGGGGGATGGAGAGAGGCAGGGAGAGAGAGAGATGGAGAGAGAGAGAGAGAGATGGGGAGAGATGGGAGAGATGGGGGAGAGAGAGAGATGGGGGAGAGAGAGAGAGATGGGGAGAGAGAGAGAGATGGGGGAGAGAGAGAGAGAGAGAGAGAGAGAGAGAGAGAGAGAGAGAGAGAGATGGGGGAGAGAGAGAGAGAGAGAGAGAGAGAGAGAGAGAGAGAGAGAGAGATGGGGGGAGAGAGAGAGATGGGGGAGAGAGAGGAGATGGGGAGAGAGAGAGAGGGAGAGAGAGGAGAGAGAGAGAGAGAGGAGAGAGAGAGAGAGAGAGAGAGAGAGAGATAGAGAGAGAGTGAGAGAGAGAGAGAGATGGGGAGAGAGAGAGAGAGAGAGAAGAGAGAGAGAGAGAGGAGAGAGAGAGAGAGATGGGGAGAGAAAGAGAGGGGAGAGAGAGATGGGGAGAGAGAGAGATGAGAGAGAGAGAGAGAGAGAGAGAGAGAGAGAGAGAGAGAGAGAGAGAGAGAGAGAGAGAGGAAAAGGTCAGCAGTGCTATAACTCAATATTTCATACTGTTATTTAGGGAAAAAAACACATGAAAGCCATTGTAAGGATGTCTGAAAAGAGGGTTGGTTTTTGAAATGGGGCATTTGAGGGGTTGGTATCGGCTGGGGGAACTCGGGAAAGGTTAGGGAGCTTCAAGCTGAGTCTTAAAAGACTGCGTCCCAAATGGAACCCCATTCCCTATATGGTGAACTACTTTTGACCAGAGCTCTAAGGGCCCTGTCCGACAGTAATACACTATGTAGGGTGCTAGGGTGCCATTTGGGATATAGCCCAAGATACTCTGTTCGTTTCATAGTGTCTGCAGACACTACACATTGCAGCCTTTTCAAATTCAACAACAACATTCCTACTTAAGTCTATCTACCTCCCACCTCTATCGCAGGGCTCTTGCTCCATCTTATTGGGCTATTCCTAACATCTTTAGCCTGTTTTTCTTTCCCCCAGAAAAGAGAAGATAAGTCTAATGGAGGACAGACAGCATGCTGAGTTATTCAGATGAGTGGCCGGTGGAGTGCTGCGAGGCATCCCAAATGGCACCATATTCCCTATGCAGTCCACTACGTTTGACCAGGGCCCATAGCGCTCTGTTTAGGGAATATGGAACTATTTGGGAAGCAGACGTGGAGTGGCTATCCAGACCATGGTTGGAAGGGGATCTTCCTGAAGAGAGTGTATAGATCCCTCCCCTGGGTCCTCTAACCAGAGAGAAAACAGGCCGTCTCTGATCTCTCCTCCAACTCCTCTTCCACCCGGACGCTGTTCTCTTCTTCCTCCCCCGCCCCAGCTCCCTGGGAACTCTTCCCTCTTTCCTTCCACACAACAGGGCCTTTCAGGGCCTTTCCTGCCTCATACAGTTGACCTGGACTATGAATGCCTGCCTCTCCTTCCATGGAAAACAAGACCCAGGCGTACAGGGGGGGAGTGAGGGGTGAAAGGTGATCTGGAGCTGTGGGAAAGGGACAGGGATAACAGGGGAGCGGTGGTGAAGACAGAGGGATGAACCCCTGCTGGTGTCCCTGCATGGCAGTACTGACCAGCCTGGGTAGTAGATCCAGATGCTGTGTCCTACCAGCACATACTTATGTACCGGTATGCACGCACGCACGCACGCACGCACGCACGCACGCACGCACGCACGCACGCACGCACGCACCACAATTCATCCCAACACTCTCAAAGGCTCTAAGTGGGGGTCATCTCACCTCCCAGTCTGTGGGATATTCCATATTTCCCCCATTACCTCAGGTCATAGCTAACCTCTGACCCCCATCGGCTATCCTTCACAGATGATTGACAGCATTGCCGTGGTAACAAGGCTGGAATCAGTGAGTTCTCATGGGTCTGTATATTGTATATTATAATAACAGTGTAATCACATTCCAAACAATGACTATTTATCTATGCCACAATAACCTAATTCCAAAAGGATTGGCTCGTTTATTTTTAGCCATGGAAATCCCATTTTCTCAGAATGATCAGAAGGATTACATTTTGAGGGTATTGTGCTCACATGATGTTCCATGTCATTTATACACTCCTCAGCCTTGCCCACGATGTGTATTTGTATTTGTCAAAATAATATACATTTATTATATAAATCCCATCCCTTCAGTGCAGTCCCTGCTGTGTCCCAAATGACACCCTATTCCCTATGGGTCCTGGCCAGAAGTAGCGCACTACATATGGAATAGGGTGCCATTTGGGAGACTGCCTCTTATTGTACAGCACACACAACCTTGTGGGTGTCAGAAACAGAGTGATATAGATTAGTTCCCGCCACAGCAGTCTCATCTCATCTCGGCACCTGCCCAAACTGATGTCACACCCCTGCCAGTAAGACCAGACAATGATGTTATGACAGGTTTTTACGGAAACCCAGTGGGAACTCAAGGCTTTAGGCTCTTCACCGACTAATCAAATTCATAAAAATACAATATCAGTCTTCAAATGGGATAATGGGTGGAACGGCAAGACTGGCGACATTAGACTGCATGGCACAGACAGACAGTACAGATAGACAGGACAGACAGATAATGACAGATAATAACAGTAGTTTATGTGTCGGGGGGCTAGGGTCAGTTTGTTATATCTGGAGTACTTCTCCTGTCCTATTCGGTGTCCTGTGTGAATTTAAGTGTGCTCTCTCTAATTCTCTCTTTCTTTCTTTCTCTCTCTCGGAGGACCTGAGCCCTAGGACCATGCCTCAGGACTACCTGACATGATGACTCCTTTTTGTCCCCAGTCCACCTGGCCGTGCTGCTGCTCCAGTTTCAACTGTTCTGCCTTATTATTATTGGACCATGCTGGTCATTTATGAACATTTGAACATCTTGGCCATGTTCTGTTATAATCTCCACCCGGCACAGCCAGAAGAGGACTGGCCACCCCACATAGCCTGGTTCCTCTCTAGGTTTCTTCCTAGGTTTTGGCCTTTCTAGGGAGTTTTTCCCAGCCACCGTGCTTCTACACCTGCATTGCTTGCTGTTTGGGGTTTAGGCTGGGTTTCTGTACAGCACTTTGAGATATCAGCTGATGTACGAAGGGCTATATAAATACATTTGATTTGATTTTGATTTTGATTTAGAGAGAGAGAGAGAGAGAGAGAGAGAGAGAGAGAGAGAGAGAGAGAGACAGAGACAGACAGAGACAGATACAGAGACAGAGACAGAGAGAAAAAGAGAAAGACCTTCACCCTCAGATCAGATGGCTCAGCACCTCTAGCTGAGGGCCAACCAACAGTAGCCAGATTGCCTGAAATGCCAGTGTAACATGACAGTCATCTCCATATTCAACCGGTGTGATGTCTCACACGCTGACCAGCTCACGACCAGGGTTCCATGGCACATTTCCCCCCTATTTGAACCCCTGTGCCATGTGCTGGGTAGGCCCCATGTGCTGGGTAGGCCCCATGTGCTCGCTTGGTCAGTGTAGTAGGGTAACTGCCCCCGCCCCACCCTACCCCTACCCTCCCATCGCCCAGCCTTAACTCCATTACGTAATTAATGACCCAGTGTGGTGTTGACATGAAGAAGAGCTCTGCCTACACTAAGCACTCCATTACTGCATTACCCTTAATTAACTAGGCAGTGTCTCTCCTCTCTACTGTGGTCTCTCTCACCTCTCCTGTCTCTTTACTCTATCCTCACTACTCTCACCTCTCCTCTCTTCTTAACATGTTTCCTCCTCTATTTCTCCACTCCTCTCTATTCTCTCTCCTCTTATCTCCTTTCTCTTCTTTCCTCTGTTGTCTCTCCTTAGTCTCTATTCTGTCTTCTCTTCACCTCTACTCCCCCTTACATTTCCTTACTAATTTCTCCTCTGTTTTACAGGACAAACTAGCTCAAAATAATGTTTTGGGAAACAATGCAAGGGAAATGGAAAATGGAATTTCCGCTTCGCCCAGGATACTGTAATGCAAGGGATTATGGCAAGTCAGGAGTTTATCATTGAGGTTTTGACTGACAATCTCTTAAACACGTTTGCCAGGTTTCTTTCCTCAATTTCAGGTAAGTGGCCTCCTTCTTCGTTTGTCGTCTTCGTTGCTGTTAGAAGAGAGCTCTTTAGCATCACACAACTAGCACACACACAACTAGCACACACACACACACACACACACACACACACACACACACACACACACACACACACACACACACACACACACACACACACACACACACACACACACACACACACACACACACACACACACACACACACACACACACACACATCACAATTAAAACCACAAGTTTCCCCTCAACGGTAAACAACTCAGAAGTGTGAGTCACTGCATTAAGTTGAGAGGAGAATCCGCCATGTTTATTTCATTTTCAAAGAGAAAGTTAGGAGAGAGTTGAAGTTGCAGAGCGAGCGGTGCACTACTGACAAGTAGGTCCTTCTTCTGTGCGCTGAATAAATCGGAATGTTTATCAAACAAGTCTGTGTAATTCTGGACAGATGAAGCCAATGCACCCTCTTCCGTATGTCTTTCAATGGGGGGGTGGGAGGAGGGAGCGAGAGGGAGGGAGGAGGCGGCTGTTTTCAAACGCTCATTACCAAGTCTGCACTTCCAGAGTTCCACTTGGAGAGAGTCTGGCTGTTCAATATGCTTGGTAGCAGAAGCGGGATGAAACAGAATACATTGCTTTCTTTAGTAACTCTTGTAGACATCTTGTAGACATCTTGCAGACATCCCCCCCCCCCCCCCCCCACAAAAGTACAATCTTGTGTGCAAAGGACTGTGCTCCCATTAAGACTGATGGACAGACTTTTAGGTTGACACTTGATTTGACATCATTTTGTCAGGCAAACAATTTGGCACAATTCAATTCTGTAATAATCACATGTAGCTTGCTGCAGAGTATCAATTATCAAATTAATTGAGTATCAAATAGTTACAAATATAATCAGGCCTGCAATCAGTTCCTTTGACCTCTCATTGAACTCAACATGTTAATGACGACAGACAGCAACACTTTACAAAAAAAATTCAATAACGAAGCCAATTATTTGGTAAAACAATTACTGTTATGAAGGGATCAGCTGAGATAATGACTAACACACATTAACTTAGTGCAGTAACAAGTTATGAAGTACCTGCTGCGTAATTACAGACACTGTAATTAGTAAGACATGAACACAAGTTTCTAATCTCATTGAACGGAGGAAAGTCGTACACTCCGTGTACTCTCAACTGACGTGTCATTACTAATTCTAGAACAGAAACGTTGTTGTCGTTGTGGTGGCTTAATTCCTCAAAACCAACCAGCCACACTGATGTGATGCTGAGGTCTATAGTATTACATGAATACAGGGTCCATTTGCATTCTAAAATAAGGAAATGGAAGACTAGTTGATCTTGCAGGCCCTCGTTCCTTGAAACCCGACCAACCGTGTGACGCTACTGTAACTGCTGACTGACTTAACTACATAACCGGAGCAGTATACCTTGTCTTTGGTTGGCTGGCATCAGCAGGAAACCAAACAAACAGGCAGGCGTGGTGGAAACAGCCAAACAGGCACTACAAGGTTTCCGGGTCTGGGAGCAGGAGGAGTGTGAGATGAAGGGATGGAGGAGTGGAGGAGTGTGAGCCACTGATTAGAAGCTCAGAGGAGCAAACCAGATAAGAGAAGGGACATCATAATCTCATGCCACAGTCACAGAGAGAGAGAGAGAGAAATAGTGAGATAAATAGAGGGAGAGAAGGGGGAGAAACAGAGAGAAGGGGGGCAGAGAGAGGGGGATAACAGAGAGAGGGGGATAACAGAGAGAGAGAGGGGGTGAGAAACAGAGAGGGGGGGCAGAGAGAGAGAGGGGGGTGAGAAACAGAGAGAGGGGGGAGAAACAGAGAGAGGGGGGTGAGAAACAGAGAAGGGGGAGAAACAGAGAGAGAGAGGGGGTGAGAAACAGAGAGAGGGGGAGAAACAGAGAGAGGGGGTGAGAAACAGAGAAGGGGGAGAAACAGAGAGAGGGGGGGAGAAACAGAGAGAGGGGGGACAGAGAGAGGGGGGGAACAGAGCGAGGGGGAGAAACAGAGAGAGGGGGAGAAACAGAGAAGGGGGAGAAACAGAGAAGGGGGAGAAACAGAGAGAGGGGGTGAGAAACAGAGAGAGAGGGGGAGAAACAGAGAGAGGGGGTGAGAAACAGAGAGAGAGGGAGGGGGTGAGAAACAGAGAGAGGGGGAACAGAGAGGGGGTGAGAAACAGAGAGAGGGGGTGAGAAACAGAGAAGGGGTGAGAAACAGAGAAGGGGGAGAAACAGAGAGAAGGGGGAGAAACAGAGAGAGGGGGGAGAAACAGAGAAGGGGGAGAAACAGAGAGGGGGGAGAAACAGAGAGGGGGGGAAGAAACAGAGAAGGGGGAGAAACAGAGAGAGGGGGGGAGAAACAGAGAGGGGGGAGAAACAGAGAGGGGGGAGAAACAGAGAGGGGGGGGTGAGAAACAGAGAGGGGGAACAGAGAGGGGGTGAGAAACAAACAGAGAGAGAGAGGGTGGTGAGAAACAGAGAGAGGGGGAGAAACAGAGAGAGCGAGGGGGTGAGAAACAGAGAAGGGGGAGAAACAGAGAGAGGGGGAAACAGAGAGAGAGGGGTGAGAAACAGAGAGAGGGGGTGAGAAACAGAGAAGGGGGAGAAACAGAGAAGGGGGTGAGAAACAGAGAAGGGGGAGAAACAGAGAGAGGGGGAAACAGAGAGAGAGGGGGGTGAGAAACAGAGAGAGGGGGTGAGAAACAGAGAGAGGGGGAGAAACAGAGAAGGGGGAGAAACAGAGAAGGGGGAGAAACAGAGAGAGGGGGAAAACAGAGAGAGAGAGGGGGGGGGAAACAGAGAGAGGGGGAAAACAGAGAGAGAGGGGGGTGAGAAACAGAGAGGGGGAGGGGGAGAAACAGAGAGGGGGTGAGAAACAGAGAGAGGGGGAGAAACAGAGAGAGGGGGAGAAACAGAGAGGGGGGGAGAAACAGAGAGAGGGGGAGAAACAGAGAGGGGGGAGAAACAGAGAGAGAGAGAGAGAAACAGAGAGAGAGAAACAGAGGGGGGTGAGAAACAGAGAGGGGGGAGAAACAGAGAGAGGAGGGTGAGAAACAGAGAAGGAGGGAGAAACAGAGAGAGGGGGTGAGAAACAGAGAAGGGTGAGAAACAGAGAGGGGGAGAAACAGAGAAGGGGGAGAAACAGAGAAGGGGGAGAAACAGAGAGAGGGGGAAAACAGAGAGAGAGAGGGGGGGTGAGAAACAGAGAGAGGGGGGAGAAACAGAGAGAGGGGGAGAAACAGAGAGAGGGGGAAACAGAGAGAGAGAGGGGGGGAGAGAAACAGAGAGGGGGAAACAGAGAGAGGAGAAACAGAGAGAGGGGGAGAAACAGAGAGGGGGGAGGGAACAGAGAGGGGGAACAGAGAGGGGGTGAGAAACAGAGAGAGAGGGGGTGAGAAACAGAGAGAGGGGGAAAACAGAGAGAGGGGGTGAGAAACAGAGAGAGAGAGGGGGGGGGTGGTGAGAAACAGAGAGAGGGGAGGGAGAAACAGAGAGAGGGGGTGAGAAACAGAGAAGGGGGAGAAACAGAGAGAGAGAAACAGAGGGGGTGAGAAACAGAGAGAGAGAGAGGGGGGGTGAGAAACAGAGAGAGGGGGAGAAACAGAGAGAGGGGGGTGAGAAACAGAGAGAGAGAGAGAGAGAGAGAAACAGAGGGGGTGAGAAACAGAGAGAGGGGGGAGAAACAGAGAGAGGGGGAGAAACAGAGAGAGGGGGGAGAAACAGAGAGAGGGGGAGAAACAGAGAGGGGGGAGAAACAGAGAGAGGGGGGAGAAACAGAGAGAGGGGGAGAAACAGAGAGAGGGGGAGAAACAGAGAGAGGGGGAGAAACAGAGAGAGGGGGGAGAGAAACAGAGAGAGGGGGAGAAACAGAGAGAGGGGGGAGAAACAGAGAGAGGAGGGAGAAACAGAGAGAGGGGGAGAAACAGAGAGAGGGGTGAGAAACAGAGAGAGGGGGTGAGAAACAGAGAAGGGGGAGAAACATAAAGAGGGGGTGGAAACAGAGAGGGGGAACAGAGAGGGGGTGAGAAACAGAGAGAGGGGGTGAGAAACAGAGAGAGGGGGGGTGAGAAACAGAGAAGGGGGAGAAACAGAGAGAGAGAGAGGGGGGTGAGAAACAGAGAGAGAGAGAGGGGGTGAGAAACAGAGAGAGGGGGAGAAACAGAGAGAGGGGGTGAGAAACAGAGAAGGGGGAGAAACAGAGAGAGGGGGAGAAACAGAGAAGGGGGAGAAACAGAGAGAGAGAAACAGGGGGGGAGAAACAGAGAGAGGGGGGAGAAACAGAGAGGGGGGGAGAAACAGAGAGGGGGGAACAGAGAGGGGGTGAGAAACAGAGAGAGAGAGGGGGTGAGAAACAGAGAGAAGGGGGAGAAACAGAGAGGGGGGGAGAGGGGGGGGCTGAGGGGGAGAAACAGAAACAGAGAGGGGGGGAACAGAGAGGGGGTGAGAAACAGAGAGAGAGAGGGGGGTGAGAAACAGAGAGAAGGGGGAAGAAACAGAGAGGGGGGGGGCTGAGGGGGGGAGTGAAGGAAGGGTTGCAGTTGGATACAGTTTAAAACAGAGGCAGCAGACACCAGCAGGTTGCTACTGTGTGGTGGGTTTAGATCTGGCTTCAGACAGATGCTCTGGTAAACTGACAAAACAATGAGACAATCCCAATCTCAGCACACCAGGAGGCATGAAAGGGAATAATGCATATCCTCCTATCGGAATCTCTCTGTTTGATTGACGGCAGGCCACACTAAACCCCAGGCACTGAGAGAGAGAATCAGGGTGTTCAAAGGGATTGGCCTGAGCAAGCAATCTAGGAATCACCTTGTATCGCAAATAACCCCTCATTATAAAGATGAGTGATCCTGTACCTTACCTTGCTCAAACGGATCCCCTGAAACACACAGACTCTCTGCACTATTCCTACCCCATCCAACCTGCATGGTACCAATCAAAGAGAATCATGCTAGTCCCTCAGTGTGGTGCAATCAGGTAGAGAAGCCAGCGGTTGTCCACAAGCATAAAGCCTTGTAATGGCTGTTGTGCTGAAGTGTGTGTTTGTGTGTGTGTGTGTGTGTGTGTGTGTGTGTGTGTGTGTGTGTGTGTGTGTGTGTGTGTGTGTGTGTGTGTGTGTGTGTGTGTGTGTGTGTGTGTGTGTGTGTGTGTGTGTGTGTGTGTGTGTGTGTGTGTGTGTGTGTGTGTGTGTGTGTGTGTGTGTGTGTGTGTGTGTGTGTGTGTGTGTGTGGCTGTGTGTGTGTGGCTGTGGAGGGCCTCTCCAGCTAGGTCTTAATGAAGCGCTTGATGAGGAATAGTAGTCTGCTGAACAGCAACACAGGTGGCAGGCAGGCAGGCAGTTGCATATCATTTGTGAGATTATAGCAAAACAAATGGTGCTGATGATGGCTCTTTATCAACTTCAGAATGGTTCATCACTGCACTGCTGGGTTCTGTACCCTGGTAGATGATATTTCAGAGTCAGTGTTTCTACTATATCTGAGGCACTCAGATATAAACGCAAGGCTACAAAACATGTAGGCTATTTTGCAGAATAAACTTGGTCTAATAGTGTCTCTTAACACTGTAATCGAAACCATACTTTTTTACAATGTTATTAAGGTCAGACTCCTAGATATGTAACACATGTCATCTGTTTTATAGTTTCCTCATAGCAGACCAGACCAGGGAAGAAGAGGGTACACAGACTACAACTAGGATATGACATGAATCCACACTAACCTTCTCTACGTCTTCTCTTTAGGTGAGGCAGGTAGCCTAGTGGTTAGAGCGCTGGGCCAGGAACAGAAAAGTCGCTGGATCAAATCCCGAGCAGACAAGGTCAAAATCTGTCCTTCTGCCTCCGAACAAGGCAGTTAACCCACTGTTCCTAGGCCCTCATTGTAAAGAAGAATTTGTTCTTAACTGACTTGACTAGTTAAATAGAGGTAAAATATATATTTTTAGAAACACTAAATGCTCCGGTCAAAATGTGTGCTTCAATTAAATCGTCGGTGTCAGCTGTGCGGTGTGTTTGGCAACGGGCCATCCCGACATCCCTGACACTTCCCTTGATGGGCTGACTGTACGTGCGCTAGTTTTAGAAATATAGCCCCCCCCCCTCGATCCATAATATCATAACCACTATGTCTGAAATAACCCTGTCTCAATGGGCCCTATATAATCAATCAGTGCATTTGCCTTGAGCAGGACCCACTCTCAGTGTCAGCACACCGCTTCTATCAAAATGTGCACCTCTGAGTGGCGTAACACAACCCAAAATACAGAGGTAATTGATTTTTAGAGCTGTCGCCCCCCTGAACTGCCATGCTTTGAATATCAGGCTGAGCCAGCTCCCTCCGGCCCGAGACGTCAGGATACTGTATTAATACCACAGACGATTTCCCAAAGGATTCCCAGATTCCTTTTCCATTATCTCAGAGTCAATTTAGAATTTCCATTCTGGTTAAGTGATGGCATTTTGGGATGGCGAGAAGGGGAAAGGAAAGTGGCCCTGTTGTATAGTGCTCCAGCGCTCGGACACTAGGGCTTAGACATGCAGAACGGAGAGGAAACAGACTAAATGGGAGAATGAGAAACGTATACAAGTCAAGATCCAGACAAATAGTGACTGGGGAGGGAGGGGAGTAAGGAAAGGAGGGGAAGGGTGAGGGCATGTTTTCGGCTTAGCCCCAGTCTGTGTCTGTGCTGTTTTATTCCGGCTTTGCAGGGCAGGCGTTTGGGAGAGCCTCAAAGGGACAGAGGCTTTGGAAGGCTCTGGATAGCAAGGCTGTGGGTCTCTGGGGCGTGCTGGCAATGTGTTGGGCCAGCAGCCAGAGGGACAGCCAGGGCTCCCAGAGCACAAGACATTCCCTGCATGTCACAGTCTAGCCTCTATGAAGACTGTCTCCAGATGTCCCATTGAATAGGAAGACCATTGTGTGTGTGTGTGTGTGTGTGTGCGTATCCGACAGGCAGCTATCCTCACTCCCTCCCTCTCTTTCCACTGAGAGAAATATCAACTCCTTTGTTTGTTTTCAATTACCTTCATTACCAACAGTAGTTTGATAACCGAGTTCATTTGTCGTTCATTTTGGCTTGCAGAGAACAATAAGAGGCAGCAAGCCCCTCGTTCCATTCACACAGCCACTGATATTGTCTCCTTCAGTCAAGTGAATTTAATAGAGCTTGTCTGCAAGGAAGGAATGAGGCGGAGAAAACAAAAAACAAATATGTCCGTTCACTCATACATACATCGCCTGTGTCCCAAATGGCACCCTATTCCCTTTATAGTGCATTACTTCTGACCAGGCCCCATATGGCTCGGGTCAAAAGTAGTGCACTATATATAGGGAATAGGGTGCCATCTGGTCAAAAGCAGTGCACTATATAGGGTGCCATGTGGTCAAAAGTAGTGCACTATATAGGGAATAGGGTGCAATTTAGTATGTAACCTTACAGAGGCCTCAACGTCCCCTAAAACATCAAGGGACTAACAGAGTCCAAGATGACGAAACCAAACGCCAAATTCTTGAACGATTAACAACCTTTTTACTGCCAAAAAGAAAAGAGAAATGCCCTACAACATTGATTTGACAATTCTAATGAGACCGGCCATTCAATCAGTCAAAGCAGAAGGAGCAAACCAGGACCATTAGCAGGTCAGGTCCATTCAATGGCACAAAGCAAAAAAATCTTTAGAAATGATCAATTTAATGTACTGTTATAAAAGGCCTGGACGTTTACAAATTGACATCGGAATGCTTTCCCAGAACTTTCCTCTTTCCACACCGCCCCATTTAGTTAATTGGGCAGTTTGCACATTTTCCCGGGCAGCGGCATGTAGCAGCGCTGTGCATTCTCCTCACAGACTTAATTGTGAGGCTATTACCAAGCCGGGCGAGCCCTGTAAATACAGGCACAAACACACACTCACCTCTCCTGCTCCAGTTTCATCCGTAGCATCTCCTCCTCAGACGCCTGTGTGTCCTCCATCTTAGATTTACTCGACCCCTTGCGCTCCATCTTGTCTCCGTTGCGGTGCTTCCCAAACCTGGAGACACAATAAGGGGGAAGGTATTTAATTGATGCCCAGGCTTTGTTCTAGTCTAGGTCGCAAGCTGGGCCTTTCTTGAATCCCCTTTCTCTCAGAGAGAGGATTGGTGGAAATGTCCTGAAATGTAGCCTTTATATGTGAGAACTCTACTATGCTCTTTGACTTGGATAAATAACTAACTTCAAGATAAAAACATTCACGACAGATGGTGCCATATTGAATCAAATCAAATGTCAATATGTGGTTTCCCCCACACTGCTAAATCATCCAACTTTATTGTCCAGAAATGTTAACAAGTTAACAGCAAGTCGGTTTTAATACAGCAAGAAGGTAATACTCTATCAAATGGATATAGACTTCCGTCTGAAACCTCTCTCATAAGGTTTACGGAGTGTGATGGGAGGTGTGACAGCTTGTGATTCAGTCTGACTGAGGTGCACACACTGCTCTGAGCTGCCGGGTGAATTTCAGTTAGCAGAGCCATAGAAGCCGCTCTCTGGCATCATTTGCAACTTTCTCGGCGGCGCGGCGGCAAACTTTTACGTTTTAATGACGCGGGTGACATGGAGGCAGCGGTAAATCCACGACAGGTTTATCGGGGGGTGAGAATAACTGCGCCTGACGATCGTAAATCCCCCAGCTCGGTCCTCTATGTGCAGCTATGTGCAAATGACTGGAAACTCTGTCTGTCTGAGGGGTGTGAGAAAATGATAGAGGGTAGATAGGAGAGGGGATCAGAAGAGCGTGGATGGGGTTACCACCATCATACCAGAGCTACTCTATTATCCATTTCATACACAGACCAAAATCACACTATTTTGCGATTCCTGGTTTTTTTTACAACAGCTTTTTGGTATCTGAAAAAGGTTAGAGGTTAAAAATACATGGACAAATAAAAGCCCACTAAAGACCTAGTCATGATTCCTGCAACCAAAATACTGGTATCAAGTGTGTGTGAATGGTTCACTGCTTTCTCACTGGTAAATACATGAACAATTCCATTGTTTAACACCTCCCTCATTTGAAATGCAAACAGTCTCCATGGTTAAACAACACCCCCGCACCCCTACTAATTTGCCAGTTACCCACCGATATGTATAAAAAGGGGTATACCTCCAAGAAAGTAGGAAACAAGGGGCTCTTTGAAAGGGGGTCATACAAACATTGCCTTGTATTTTTTTTACAGGTCACATACCACATCTTATGTCTCAAATGGGGATATGACCTGTACAGTACATGACCTGATAGAGAATAATGAGAGTTTGAGAGTTTGTCCCTGTGAGGCATGGAGGATGTCCAGGACTGATGCTGATTAGTGCTGAATGGCGGGAACCCGGTTACCGAGATTTACTGCGATTTTACAGTCCAAAACCACTCCCTTTTCCCAGGATAAATAACTGCGAGAAACCAGTCAATTAAAAGAAATGACTTATATGGTGTGAAATGGAACTGTTAAATGATATGTGATGTCTAACATCTGTCTTCTCTACATCCTCTGCATGATGAATCAACGCTCAGGGTTTGGGACAGACAGCCCATCTCAGTATGGATGTAGACCTACAATATCTCATCACAGTAACATTTTTCTTACGACAGGTAGGGCTACATTTGCTGCAGTAATATAAAGACTGAATGTGCTTCTAATTTACCCATCTCCATCCGGCTTTCGGGGGTCACCTTGTTTTTTCATTGAAAAGATTACAATTTTTTAAATTGCAGCTCCAGTCTTTCACTTGAATAACTTTGCTTTAAATCAGTGCACCCGCGAGCACACTCTAGCACGCTCTCTCTCTTCATCAACTCCATTAAAATCACATCCAAGATGGATAATCCTCTTCTAGATTGACATACAGTGGGGCAAAAAAGTATTTAGTCAGCCACCCATTGTGCAAGTTCTCCCACTTAAAAAGATGAGAGAGGCCTGTAATTTTCATCATAGGTATACTTCAACTATGACAGACAAAATGAGAAAAAAAAATCCAGAAAATCACATTGTAGGATTTTTTAATGAATTTATTTGCAAATTATGGTGGAAAATAAGTATTTGGTCAATAACAAAAGTTTATCTCAATACTTTGTTATATACCCTTTGTTGGCAATGACAGAGGTCAAACGTTTTCTGTAAGTCTTCACAAGGTTTTCACACACTGTTGCTGGTATTTTGGCCCATTCCTCCATGCAGATCTCCTCTAGAGCAGTGATGTTTAGGGGCTGTTGCTGGGCAACACGGACTCTCAACTCCCTCCAAAGAATTTCTATGGGGTTGAGATCTGGAGACTGGCTAGGCCACTCCAGGACCTTGAAATGCTTCTTACTCCTTCGTTGCCCGGGCGGTGTGTTTGGGATCATTGTTATGCTGAAAGACCCAGCCACGTTTCATCTTCAATGCCCTTGCTGATGGATGGAGGTTTTCACTCAAAATCTCACGATACATGGCCCCATTCATTCTTTCCTTTACACGGATCAGTCGTCCTGGTCCCTTTGCAGACAAACAGCCCCAAAGCATGATGTTTCCACCCCCGTGCTTCACAGTAGGTATGGTGTTCTTTGGATGCAACTCAGCATTCTTTGTCCTCCAAACACGACGAGTTGAGTTTTTACCAAACAGTTATATTTTGGTTTCATCTGACCATATGACATTCTCCTAATCTTCTTCTGGATCATCCAAATTCTCTCTAGCAAACTTCAGACGGGCTGGACATGTACTGGCTTAAGCAGAGGGACACGTCTGGCACTACAGGATTTGAGTCCCTGGCGGCGTAGTGTGTTACTGATGGTAGGCTTTGTTACTTTGGTCCCAGCTCTCTGCAGGTCATTCACTAGGTCCCCCCATGTGGTTCTGGAATTTTTGCTCACCTTTATTGTGATCATTTTGACCCCACGGGGTGAGATCTTGCGTGGAGCCCCAGATCGAGGGAGATTATCAGTGGTCTTGTATGTCTTCCATTTCCTAATAATTGCTCCCACAGTTGATTTCTTCAAACCAAGCTGCTTACCTATTGCAGATTCAGTCTTCCCAGCCTGGTGCAGGTCTACAATTTTGTTTCTGGTGTCCTTTGACAGCTCTTTGGTCTTGGCCATAGTGGAGTTTGGAGTGTGACTGAGGTTGTGGACAGGTGTCTTTTATACTGATAACAAGTTCAAACAGCTGCCATTAATACAGGTAACGAGTGGAGGACAGAGGAGCCTCTTAAAGAAGAAGTTACAGGTCTGTGAGAGCCAGAAATCTTGCTTGTTTGTCATCCAATCTAGCGACATCCAATGGCTTTTATGTTTTTCTGTTGTGCGTAATGTGCAGTTTCCCATATCACATATATATTGGATGATGGCACAATAATTCGTTTTTTGGGGGGCTTGGGCTCATTAAATGTTGTTGTGTCCCAAACGGTCCCATATTCCCTATATAGTGCACCACTTTTGACCAGGGCCAATTGCCATTTGGGTCGCAACCACAGTTGTTATTTATGTGGTGTGAGCACTCTCTAAAGACACTGTCCAGGAAAGCCTCTCTCGTTAAATACTGCCTGTGATGTAATTTCCTGTCATTTTATTTTCTATAACGGTGCCAGCTGTGAGGGAACTCAAAGCAGCAGCAGGAAGGACACAGGAAGTAGACAGGAATTCATGAAGTGCATTCAGGAAGTGTACCAGGTGCTCAGTTTGAAAGCCACTTCTAGAAATATGAACACATGTCTAATATTACAACACATGTATGGAGCTGGTTATGGGTTCCATGGTAAGTCTGCCTCGTGGGTGTGTGAATGTGCATGTGTGTTGCAAGTTCAACAACAGTTACTGATGCCAAAAATCTGATCTGTATAGAGGCAAGGCAATAACAATGTGTATGGATCTACATGTAAATCAATCAGTGGAGGCTGCTAAGGGGAGGACGGCTCATAATAATGGCTGGAACTGAGCGAATGGACTGGCATCAAACCGTGGGTTTGATGCACTTGATACCATTCCACTTATTCCGCTCCAGCCATTACCACAAGCCCGTCCTTCCCAATTAAGGTTCCACCAACCTCCTGTGGATGTCATGTACGAGGGGATTCAATAACTGTATTCCATTTGATGGCTCAATTCACGCATTAACACATTAACAATTATTATGAAAAGCTCCATTGATTGCAGAAAAATCCCATTCCATTTCCAGACTGAAAGTGCGGTATTCTTGTGGAGCGTGTATGCGGTATTAGGTTGGACAGACAGACCTCTTGGTCCATGTTGTGGTGCTTTGAGTCTATTCACTTTGTTTATGCGGGCTTCTTGCCAAAGCAGTTTGACAGTTTCAAAATGTTTTCCCAACAATGAAAGAATAACATCAGACAGTAGGGCTACTAAATGAAATGTATTCATGAAATGGGAGACCCATTTCCCCTCTGTTGTTTAATGTTCTCCTTTACATTTAAACAAGCCCACTCTGCAAATGGAATGGCTTCCTTTGGCTTGCTGTGGCGCTTACTGCTGGGACTGTCATCTTTTGAACGGAGTGCGGTTCTAAGCTTCGTCCCAAATGGCACCCTATTCCCTATATAGTGCCCTACTTTGGGCCCTGGTCAAAAACGAGGGCACTCGATAGGGAACGCATACCCTGGTCTCGTGGGAGAGATTCTTTACACCTGAGATTTCATACGATCCAAGGAGAACTACTGTTGTGTTTTGTCCTAGAGATAGCCTGCATTACCTGATTAATTAATCAACAAATGGCTCAAGTAGAGGCATAAAACCCTGCGAAGGGAATACTATTAATAAGGAGGGCTATCTATCAACAGGGCAGGTGACAGCCTCCTCCCTCGCTCCCTCTCCTCACTTCAAGGACTTTCATTAACTAATTCCCACACTGAGAAACATTCACCTTTCTTCTTCTCCTGTTTTCCCTCAGTTCCCTTCTTTTGAACTTTTAAAGTAATATAGATGAACCAGGAGAATGGAGGGGGGCTTAAAAAGGCTGATAAACCAAACATATGAAGTATTGACAAATTAGAGCCAAGAGGGAGTAAAACTTTCTCAACTTCTTGGGGAAAATCAACATCAATAAAGTAAAGGATTTGTCACAGTGAAAGATAGAGTGAATCATGGTGGGGATTAAAGTCATATCAAACCGCTGGGTATGAGAGGGAGAGAGACCTAATATGAAAGGTTATTTCTCATAGCCGGTGGACAGAGAGAGTGAGAGGGGGAGAAAGAAAGGGAGAGAGAGAGGGAGAAAGGGAGGGAGAGAGAGAGGGAGAAAGGGAGGGAGAGAGAGAGGGAGAAAGGGAGGGCCTGAGCACAGACAGACATCAAAGCAGGGGCGGAGAGAGCCGCCATATTACAAGAGCTATTAGAAGGCTATCGCCGTGGTTACTGGTTAACGGAAAGATTGATACAGCTCTGCTCAGCTCGCTGGTGTAACAGCCGTGACGTGAGCCAGAGGGAGCAGAGCGAAACACGGGATTAACTAAACAAACTGGAGTGGGCAGCCTTGCCACTTGCCGCTAGGACGCACAATATTTTTTAAGTCAATATTTTTCATTAGCAAATAGCAATCCCTGGTACGTAACATTTCTTCAGAAATAAACAACTTAAGATCATATTGATGTTTAGTATCCTTCAGGACCTTTAAGTCTCTGCGTAGGCAATTGCCTTGTTTTAGAAAAGGAAGAATCCAATAAATAAATGATCTAATGACAAACTACAGTCTAACGATCATTAGACAGTTAGAAATATGATGAGTCGTCTCATCAGCAGCCTTTTGGTAAAACACACACACACACACACACACACGCACACACGCACACACACACACACACACACACGTCTCTAGAGCCCAAAAGCCTGTTTTAGCATGGGCAGCACCAACAAGGACTTGCACCATTTTTAAGTAGTCAACTGGATTGGACTTTGGTTCCGCTTTTAATTACATTCAGCTTAAAAAGGCTTCATAAAGCCTCCATAAGCACTACATGAACGTGTTACGAAGCATCTGTAACCATATGCCATGCTTAAGGGTTCATACATGTGGCATACCTGTGTGACAATCACCATCAATCATGTCAAATGTGCCATAACCCACTATGTCGAATGATATAAACATGTGCTTTTTAAAGGGTGACATGTTGTGCTGAAGGATGGCATACGCTCTAAAGTGATGTCATGTTAGTCACATTACACCTAATCTCAGACACTTCCGCGCAAATCTTTTAAGAAGATAAATGGGCAGGGTTTAGCAAAGTAGGACTTTTTGACTGTGTTAAGTAGTGACGATGACAAATATTATACTCAGTAAGGTCACTCCCTTAGAATTCTATGGGCACTCACACTAAGTCCAACTTTAAATGGTTGATGTCCCAGGCTTATATGTGCTGTGTGGACAATAGTCTGGGGAGGACGTTACACCAATAAACTCTTACCTTGATGAAAGCCCCCGACTTAAAAGAAATGTAAAGTGTCTTTCTTCTGGAACCAAGTTACATGTTCCTGAGTACACAAACATTCACACAACAACAAAAAAGCCATTCCCGAGCCCCCAATACACTTGAATGTGTTAAGTCTTTGACACATTCACCCACTTCCCCTTGCTGAAAGATGAGCCACAAAATGTTGGCACCATTGTAACAGGTTGTAATCGAGGCCTGGACTCCAACATGGGAACGGAAGAGGAATACTTGGTGCGTTAGTCTCAGGTTGGACTATTCCAAATCATCTTGGTTCTGACACATACACACACACACACACACACACTTTGCAGGTCCATCAACCCATTCAAATAACTCTCACACCCTACAGTTACTTGTGGATCATGAGAGAACCGTCATCAAATCAGCATTAATAACCTATTTATTGAATTTAGGCCATAATACTTAGTTTGACGTGAGACACCAGTCATAACACATCTATAAAGACTCTATATCGCATGACGCTGTACTTATTATAAAGTCAGACACCTTTAGTCATTCATAACACATACATAAACACTTAATGACGTAAACACACATGTATTAACACTTAGGTAATTATCAGTAAAACAAATAAACAGCTAAAGCAAATAATCATGAAAGACATGTTTAAACCATACATTTCATTTCATTTGATCATTTTTGAAACAATACAAATACATTCAGTTTCAAAATGTTCCAGCAATGCAATTACATGAAATATTACACGGGGCTGTGAATAGTGTAGCTTGTCCCTGAGCTGGCGGACGAATGGTTCTTGTCTCTCTTCCTGCTGGAGGTACTGCATGTTGGTTCCAACCCTTAAAAGTAACAACAAAGAAAGTTAACAGGTCTGTTAAGCCCATTTCTGTGCTGCCCCGGAAACTAACTCCATTCAATTCATATTATTATACGTGACTGTGAGACATGGCTGTATCTTGAGGGATACGTCTTTATTTGAGCCTGCTAGCTGGGAAAATATCGGATAGCGGGCAATTGCTGTGAAGTCACCGAAATGACTTGAAATAAAGATTGAGGTAGGTACAGTACGTCATCTAACTCAACACCTAACTACTAGAAACGCATTTCAATTGTAATAGATAAAGGTTCACTTACTTGTCCAGTGGCAGCACACCCGGGGGCATTTGATTTGCGAACTCATCACATGATCAGCGTCTCGTCAGCAACACTAAAAAAGTACTTCCGGGTCACGGAATTTCAGAATCATGTAATAGTAGAAAAGTGTCACTAACCATTCATGATATATGAACAACGATTGTCTAAACATTAACAATGATTTATATTTTTGGCATTTGCATTAAATGTGGGTAAAATAAATGGCCACAATGTGAATCACTGTATATGGAATACATATTTGCTTCGAGCAAGAACTATTCTGGGTTCAGAAGTACACGGATTGTAAGGGATACTCAGGGTCTGTAGAATGTATATACACTATGATGTCATTTCATGGGGCACTGAATAATACGGAGCGTTGCTGGCCTTTTACTTCAGCCATTTCCAATGGTGGCCGAATCACATCACATATACTGCACTACAGAACCTTTGCTAACCAAACAACAGTGCAGGGCACGCTCACTGAATGAACCTCTTAGTGGTTAGGGTGCATTTTTTCAACTTTTTGATAAAAAGCGTGCAAAATTTCAACGTCCTGCTACTCATGCCAGGAATATAGTATATGCATATGATTAGTATGTGTAGTATGATAGAAAACACTCTGAAGTTTATAAAACTGGTTAAATCATGTCTGTGACTATAACAGAACTTGTGTAGCAGGCAAAACCCCAAGGAAAAACTTGCTAACCAAACAACAGTGCAGGGCACGCTCACTGAATTAAAGATTAACAAAACTAAACCATCTAAGTTTCTTAGATTTTGCCCCAGGCCACAAAAGTCATCCTCTGATGTGGTTCAAGCATTGTTGTGAAAACGGAAAATCCAATTTGGTTGTTTTTCTCTTTAAATAAAACAACATGTAAATCTGATACCTGGAACAACAAAACTAAGAAAACAGAAAATAGGAGAAGAAAAAACAGAAGTAGGCAAAAAATAGAAACAGATTTGAAAAGGTCCTACCAAAGTTTTGCCTTTTACACTTTAGAGTCTGTGCCCTCCTGCAGCACAGCATTTTGGAGGAAGTTGAGGGCAGGTCCAATATTGACTATGCACCATACCCAAGAGGGAAAGATGTTAGACCATCCTAGAAATGTTTTAGTGAAATATAATATGTAACATTTAGCAAACACTTTTATCCAAAGCGACGTACAGTCATGAGTGAATACATTTGTTTGGTATGGGTGGTCCTGGGAATCGAACTGAACTCTGTCTGCAAAGTAGTTGGTGAAACAGGCAAGGCAGTCATTAGAAAAACCGAGGCTACTGAGTCTGCCGATAAGAATATGGTGATCGAAAGCCTTGGCCAGGTCGATGAAGACGGCTGCACAGTACTGTCTTTTATCGATGGCGGTTATGATATCGTTTAGTACCCTGAGCGTGGCTGAGGGGCACCCGTGACCGGCTCGGAAACCAGATTGCACAGCGGAGAAGGTACGGTGGGATTCGAGATGGTCAGTGATCTGTTTGTTGACTTAGCTTTCGAAGACCTTAGATAGGCAGGACAGGATGCCACCCTTTATAAAGAACAGGTTTATGCCATATTTGTAAAGTACTTAAGTAAAAATACTTTAAAGCATTACTTAAGATCGTTTTTTGGGGGTACCTGTACTTTACTATGAATAATTTTGACTACTTTTACTTTTACTTCACTACATTCCTAAATAATACATTGTACTTTTTACTCCATACATTTTCCCTGACAACCAAAAGTACTTTTAGCAATTACATTTGCTTTTGATAATTAAGTATATTTAAAACTAAACAACTTTTACTCAAGTAGTATTTTACTGGCTGACTTTTACTTGAGCAACTTTCTATTAAGGTATCTACACTTTTCCACCACTGCATTTAACATGGGTGGTTATGTCACCCAGTTATGCCACTTTTCTGAACCCTTTATAAAGCATGACATACGGTCATAGATTATGTGTAACACATTTATGTAGTGTTTATGAAGGCTTTATGAAGCCTTTATAAGCTGCACTTCATTTAAAGCGGAACCGGGACTTCCTATGGGTTAAGGAAGGATCCCATAATTCCATCCAGGTCATCAGGAGGGGTCAGCCAATGAATTAGACTCATGAGCAAATATTCCAAAACAGCAGGTGGCTTTATACAGTAACTGTTCAAACAACACACTCCAGGTGGCAGTTTGTTTACCAATGTGTAGTAGTAGTAGAAGAAAATGGACTACTTCACTTGGACTAGTCTCACAGATGGCATAATAAAACAGATACTATGTTGCGTCCTCTATCTCTATGAGATTCACACGCAAGCACACACACAAACACACTGCAGGCCTGGCACAAAGACCGTGTGAGGTTGGCACAGGCCAGCGGGAGTGGTGGTGCTGAGAGGAGCTGGAGAGCTGATGAGGTTGAATATACCCAATGGTAATGGCTGATTCATTAATCACTACCAATAAAAACAGAGAGAGTAAGTACAGTATTTGGCCTACATCTCAAATGGCACCCTATTCCCTATACAGTAATCACTGCCATGTGGGACATATGGGACATATCATTTGGGACATATCATCTTTCTCCTCAGTACTAAACTGCCGAATACTTCAATGATGAGCCAGGACAGGAGTTAGTAAGAGCACTTAGCTTCAAAACCACAAGGTACATAAGCCGGTACTTCCTGATATTGATGGTGAATGTAGTAACATACACTGTTTGTTGCATTATACATGTTAGAACAACCCTCAATGCAACGTTGAAATGCTAACTGCACTGCTGCTTAAACAGTTGTGATACAGGACGCCAGACTGTGTGAGCGTCCAAAATGTCACCATGTTCCCTACATATAACGCATTACTTTTGACCCTGTGGGCCATGGTCAAAAGTAGTGCACTCAATAGGGAATATGTGCCATTTGTGACACAGTCAGTATAGTCAAGACTTGATGACACCTATCACTGCAATAATGGAGGCTGCATCCCCAGACCTCGAGGTAGACGATACATGAATATGCCATTCACATCAATTTCTGCCATTCACATCAATATGCCCCCCGAACCCTGCAGAGAACAATAGTATTGTGCAATAGTCCATACAATGACAGGTATGACTAATGAATACAGAAACACCTACCGTCATCAAAACAAAAGCCTGATGATGAAGAGGAGAATGGAGAGGAATAGTTTATAACAGAGTAATGAGCACTAGTCACCCATGGACAGTCAATAACACACACACACACAGACACACACACACACACACACACACACACACACACACACACACACACACACACACACACACACACACACACACACACACACACACACACACACACACACACACACACACACACACACACACACACACACACACACACACACACGAGAGATGCAGACAGTGTAGTTAAGTCTGACGGATGTACTGATGGGGAAAAAGGCCACGTCTGAAGGAGATTGATATAACCCCCCCCCCCAGTCACAACAATGAGATTATTCTCTGCAATATTTTCCATAGTGTGTGGCTATGCTTGTCATAAAATACATGATCATTCAACATCAAACTAAATGTAATTGCACTATTACCAGATAATGAAGTGGTTATTATTACGCCCCCAAACACGTGATTTATACAATATGTGTGACTGAACACATAGGGAAATGATTCATGCGTTCCACTCAAACAACACCTTCTTATTGGGGCGGTTTCATGACCTTCAAATTCACATTTTCATCATACACAATACATTTCTCATAGCCATAAATAGCTTTTCACTGAGCAACTGCATCATATAATAGAACACACAGTATAGTTTACAACAGCCACTCGGCGCACCATATATTATCTCGATCGATTTGCAGTCTAATAACATAGACAGTACATGAGGCTCCAGGAGGCTCATATTAAAGTTGCAATGCAGCCGTTTTATTTTTTATTTTTTTTATCTCAACATCAAATCATTTATGGGTAACAATTAAGTTCCTCAATGTTATTGTTTTCAATTAAAGTGGTCAACAACAACAAAAATAATTGCTTCTTAGAAAAGAGGAATGTCTTGGAGGGGGAAACTGAAAACGAGCTGCTATTGGCAGAGAGGTTTGGAACTTGGTTGGTTTATTAACTCAATTATGGTGGTCACTGGCGGCCTTTTCAAACAGCTCTTACACTAAAAGGGCATTTATTCATCTTTTAAAAACATTCCACAGTATTATTCCAACCTCATAGTGTGACTTCCTGGCAGACGGCAGCAAACCTAAAGAGTTGATCTCGAAAGAATAGATAATAACTCAATTAAAGTCATGAGGATTTACAGTCTTTTAAACTGCAGGGTGATTGGAGGGAAGATCACTTGTTTTGACATCTCCTCTGTGAGTTGGGTAATTGGTTGGACTCACAGGAAGTTATAGTACAGAAATGAGTAGAAATGGCTGCCTATTTCCTTAATGCCAGAAAAACATGTTATATGGTTGGTAGACACCGGATGTAAACCTCATTTAAGACACACCATTGGTATGATGAGAAAAATGATGGTCTGGCTTAGTTCAGCTGCAGATGGAAAGAAGAAAAAAGAAGCAAAACTGTATTTATCAATTTGAGTAACTTCAATAATCTCAAGGTCAGAGATAATCATTACAGTTTCTGCTCCACCAACCTGAACGTTAATCCAAATCTCTCCAGGCCAGAGTCAGGACCCATACAGGCGTCCAAGTCGCTGCCTGCACTGAGCCGAGCCAGACGGTTTGTCTGTCACAGCCAGGGAGAAAATAAATAACATGGCTATGCCTCTCTGTCTCTCCTCTCACCCTCCTGCCCTCCACTCCACCCAAGGCTTTCTTAACGGTAATCTATAAAGTCATCTAGATAATACACGGCAATTTGTTTTCTTGGATGTGAATCAGAATAGACATGATTATGATTCTCATTGCAGGTATCAAAACACCCTCGGTCTGTTAACAACTCCTTCCCCAGCCCGCCTTCTGTGTTTCAATGCAAACTAGTGAGTCAGTCAGGCCAAAGCACAATCATGGTAGAGTAGGGTAGCACAGGATACCTGAGGCGACTCCCAGATAGCATCATGTCATTTGAATAATATCTTGTTAGGAGGAGAAAGGTTACATTCCAAATGGCACCCTATTCCCTATAAACTGCACTACTTTTGACCAGAGGTCCCTCCTCTCTCAGTCTCACGTGCTGATTACATAGAACACATTCTGCTTCACCTCAGGGTAGACACAGGCAGAACCACAGAGAGATGTGTCTGTGCCTTGTAAAAACTAACGAGAGAGAGAGAGGGAGGGAGGGAGGGAGAGACCAAGTAAAAGGGACAGAGAGAGCAAGTGAACAGAGAGAGAGCAAGTGAAATCTCTCTCAGCTTTTCCCAGTGTGACCTGTTGATTGTTAACACTTGTTAATGAGGACATTGTTATCGTTAGCAGAGCCTGTTATGATGTCACCACCACTGGTTACCAGGGACTACCTGTGAGGTGTTGAAACACATTGCGGCGATGTACACTGCCTAGCATGTGTCCCAAATTGCACCCTATCCCCTATAAAGTGCACTACCTTTGACCAGAACCCCATGGGTTCCTGCCTCTACAACCAGCACCGCCTGCCGATTAACCGTCTCTCCCTGTGGATCTCATTATCGCACTACTAACGTCAGTCTAACGTCAGTCTAATGTCAGTCAGTATATTCCATGTTTAGCCCCCTCTTTAAGAGCATACTACTATGCATTTGAGATCATATTATCTGAGTCTCAAATGACACCCTATTCCTTATTTTGTGCACTACTGTTGACATCATTTGTGCACTATATAGGGAATAGGGTGCCATTTCAGAATCACACACTGCCTCCTCATTGCAGCATTCAGCTTCATGGTAATATCAAACCAGTGGTAGTGTCACCACTAGAGACTGACTCTCTGAGAAGAAAGGGAGGAACAGAACCATACTCTTATTTCCTGTTGTGGGTGGAAGTATGGAGGCTTGATTCAGCCAATGGTTTCCAAGGAAGTGGAGTTGATTTGTATACAGTATCAGTCAACCCAATTGAGATGGTTTGGGATGAGTTGGACCGCAGAGTGAAGGAAAAGCAGCCAACAAGTGCTCAGCATATGTGGGAATTCCTTCAAGACTGTTGGAAAAGCATTCCAGGTGAAGCTGGTTGAGAGAATGCCAAGATAGTGCAAAGCTGTCATCAAGGCAAATAATAATTCCATATGTGTTATTTCATAGTTTTGATGTCTTCACTATTATTCCACGATGTAGAAAATAGTACAAATAAAGAAAAAAACCTTGAATGAGTAGGTGTGTCCAAACTTTTGACTGGTACTATATATCTTTTCAGCAAGCCATGACACCCACCATCTCAGATTTTTCTGAAATCATTTCTGTTGTCAGAAACAGACACGATTGGCAATCCTGCAATATTATTTTGTTGAAATATAATTGGATATCTGCGAAATTATGCTAATTGTTGCACCCCAATTGGCCATTTTAATTTATAGGTTTCTTATAATATTCAATAAATCTAGTACCAAACTTCCAATTTGGACCAAACATTTTTCTAACAGTGAGTAAGACATGAGGAATCCAGAGAAATAGTCAAAAGCTACCCACGGACTCCCCACACCAATCTCACGCCAACAACGAGAATACAGTAGAAGTTATCTATGTCTGACAAGCAGTCGGCACGGATGATTGTTTCTTCATCCTATGTAAATGCATTCTCAGTGAATTTGGTGATTTAAGTTATTTATGATAAATTAGTCATTGAAGTTGTTAGGTTTATGTCTCTGATAATAATTTGTATTCAATTATAGTTCAACAAATGTTGCAGGAATGTTTCAGAACAATCAGAGATAGTGGGTGTTGAAATTAGTGGGTGTAGAATTTTATTTTTAGGTGGAATGACCCACAGGTTAATAACTGAAGAGCACATGCAAAACCTATTTCAGCCTATACAGCTAATATATATATAATATAAGAGAGAGGGAGAGAGAGAGAGAGAGAGAGAGAGAGAGAGAGAGAGAGAGAGAGAGAGAGAGAGAGAGAGAGAGAGAGAGAGAGAGAGAAAGGGACAGAGAGAGAGAGAAAGGGAGAGAGAAAGGGAGAGAGAAAGGGAGAGAGAAAGAGACAGAGAGAGAGAGCAAGCGATGGGAAGGAGATGGTTTATGCAGCATGTCCCCCATACAACACAGAGGCATGACATGTATTTATTCATGACATTAGGCCTTGACTCTCTCGCTCTCCACTCTGTGGGGGATTTCACCATGGCCCACTCTGGGAAAATGCTTCTCATCAGATGTTTCACTATTGAGCATAAAAGTCAGTCCTAGACAGGACAACACTATGGGGTCCAGCTACTGTATCCTTCAAGGAGAAAAACATACACTTCAACAGGGACAGAAAATGTGGGCTTTTTGAGATGATAGTGTCAAATGATAGGTGAGGAGCTGAGAAAATAGGGGCCATTTTTTGTGCACTTGTAACTGTGTTCCCCTGGTTACCATGAACAGGGTATTCGATGGAAATGATTGGAATGTTGATGTGGATGTCACACAGTAGAGGCATCTCTCTCTCTCTCTCTCTCTCTCTCTCTCTCTCTCTCTCTCTCTCTCTCTCTCTCTCTCTCTCTCTCTCTCTCTCTCTCTCTCTCTCTCTCTCTCTCTCTCTCTCTCTCTCTCTCTCTCTCTCTCTCTCTCTCTCTCTCTCTCTCTCTCTCTCTCTCTCTCTCTCTCTCTCTGCATGCCCATCTCCTTCTCCTCCCTGCCTGTCCGTCTGTCTGCCTGTCTCTCTGTCTCCAAACATCCCTGTCTATCTTAAAAATGACTGTGTGGGGCCTGGCTTTGGCCAGGGGACACTCAACCCTGGTGGGCCCCCCTCTTAACCCCCCCACAGATGGAGAAATCACAACAACACAACAGCTGTCCCTCTCTCCTCTCCCAGTGACTGACTCAGACCCTAACATAATCCATCGCTGCTTGAGTCTGAGTCTCTCCTTGAAGCTGGTCAGGAGAGAGTTTAAAACAAATAAACGAAAGTGTGGACCCCAGAGCAGTGCTGGTGATTGAGGAGAGTGATCAGCCATGAAGGGGCCTGGGGGCTGTGAAGAGGCGACTCCGGGATGCTGGCCTTCTAGGCAGAGTTGCAAAGAAAAAGCCATATCTCAGACTGGCCAATAAAAAGAAAAGATTAAGATGGGCAAAATGACACAGACACTGGACATAGGAACTCTGCCTAGAAGGCCAGCATCCCGGAGTCGCCTCTTCACTGTTGGCGTTGAGACTGGTGTTTTGTGGGTACTATTTAATGAAGCTGCCATTTGAGGACTTGTGAGGCATCTGTTTCTCAAACTAGACACTCTAATGTACTTGTCCTCTTGCTCAGCTGTCCACCGGGGCCTCCCACTCCTCTTTCTATTCTGGTTAGAGACAGTTTGCACTGTTCTGTGAAGGGAGTAGGACACAGCATTTTACGAGATCTTCAGTTTCTTGGCAACTTCTCACATGGAATAGCTTTAATATCTCAGCAAGAAGATATTCCTAACAAGAATAGACAAAGGAGTTTCAGAAGAAAGTTCTTTGTTTCTGGCTATTTTGAACCTGTAATCGAACCCATAAATGCTGTTGCTCCAGATACTCAACTAGTCTAAAGGCCAGTTTTATTGCTTCTTTAATCAGGAAAACAGTTCACCTGTGCTAACATAACTGCAAAAGGGTTTTCTAATGATCAATTAGCCTTTTAAAATGATAAACTTGTATTAGCTAACACAACATGCCATTGGTACACAGGAGTGATGGTTGCTGATAATGGGCTTCTGTACGCCTATGTAGATATTCCATAAAAAATCTGTCGTTTCCAGCTACAATAGTCATTTACAACATTTACACGGTCTACACTGCATTTCTGATCAATTTGATGTTATTTTAATGGACGAAAAATGAGCTTTTCTTTCAAAACAAGGACATTTCTAAGTGACCCCAAACTTTTGATAGGTAGTGTGTGTTTAAAACATATGAGGCCGGCTGTGGTCACACGGGTAATAGATCCGTTGTTGTGTTACGAGTGAAGCACAGCTGAGTGAGTACACATTTCAATCATTTGCTTTTCATTTTCCTGGGCTGACGGTGCCTACATCTGATGGTCAGTCTCAACGTCCCTCCGCTGTCCTTTTCGTCCACTGACACTGACCAAAAAAGGGACACCATCTTCCAGCTGATGGCCAAACTCGTGTCGCACCCTATTATTCTCATTGCTTTTATTTAGTTATTTTTACCCCATTATTTCTGCCTCGTGCATAAATGCATGTTGTTACTCCTAACGAACAGAGAATACTAGCAACTTTCCTACTCATTATTCATTACTGCTGCAGGGCTTGTTGTAGCGCTGGGTGGACGAAGGAAGAACGCACATTTTATGGCTTATAAAAGTGTTGAATGCAAAGTGTTGACAGCGCTGAGTAAGACCTTAAACACAAAGTCACTCGTGAAAACAGAAGCTTGCTTTGCTGTGTTTGTTGTCAGTCTCTCTCTAGTCATGGTTTTAAACCTTTTGGAATCTCACAGTATCAACTTTGCTGAAGCTTTTCTTTTGCGTTTCCTACTTCACTGCAGACACGGTAACCTGGCCCATCCAATCGGCCATCGGTAGGACTATATAGCACTTGATTTGCTCTCTGGGCCCGCGGGGAAAACAGAGCTTGTACCTTCAGACAACATGAAATGGTTAAAAATTGGGAACACTTTGCCTACCCGGCGCACAGGGCAGCTGAATCGGGTGCACCTACGTTAACAGCGCGAGACTAATAAAAAGGAAAATAGGAATGCAGGACTTTATTATTATTATTTTTTTCACAGAAATGTTTGGCAATCGACGGGGAATGCCTTGGATCGACCTGTTGGTGACCACTGATATCGGGAATTTGAGATGTGTACTTCATATTCAGTTCCCTGCTACAGTCCTCTGAGTGCTGATGGAGGCGCATGAAAAACATTTCCCAATCCAGCAACAGATCCACTAATATCTCCCTTGTGGAGAAATAATGGTCATTCTTGAAAAGCCATGATGACAGGGGAAAACTGTGTTAAGCTAAAACAAGTCATGAATCTTCCATTTGAGCATTTTCACAGAGAAGTGATTCCATCCTCACCACTTGTCTGCTGTTTTAGTAAGACTTCTTCCAGTTGAGTTTCCTACCGTGTTTCGGTCCCCCATTATCCAGCCAGGCTTCATGGGGTTTGGGTATCATCATTAAATAGTCATTGTGAGGTGAGCAGGCAGGGAGGGAAGCATGGAGTGATGGAAGGAGGGGAGGGAATCAGAGAGGCAAGCAGGGGAGGGAGGTAGGAAAGCAGGGTAGGTAGGCAGGCAGGCAGTCAGGGAGGGAGGTTGTTATTATGTATGAGGAGCACAGCATTGCTCAGGCACCCAGTGTGCCAGCACTCCTAATGATGACAACGGTCCAAGGAGGCAGTGGTACAGTACCATGCTGAATGTAGGTCCTATCCTGAGCCACCTTGCCCCCCTGAGAGAGCGAGATCTCTGCATGTCCTTGTCTCTCCATCTCTGTCTCTCTTCCTCTTTCTCTGCATGTCCTTGTCTCTCTTCCTCTTTCTCTGCATGTCCTTGTCTCTCTTCCTCTTTCTCTGCATGCCCTTGTCACTCCATCTCTGTCTCTCTTCCTCTTTATGTCCTTGTCTCTCCATCTCTGTCTCTCTTCCTCTTTCTCTGCATGTCCTTGTCACTCCATCTCTGTCTCTCTTCCTCTTTCTCTGCATGTCCTTGTCACTCCATCTCTGTCTCTCTTCCTCTTTCTCTGCATGTCCTTGTCTCTCTTCCTCTATCTCTGCATGTCCTTGTCACCCATCTCTGTCTCTCTTCCTCTATCTCTGCATGTCCTTGTCACTACATCTCTGTCTCTCTTCCTCTATCTCTGCATGTCCTCATCTCTCCATCTCTGTCTCTTCCTCTTTCTCTGCATGTCCTTGTCACTCCATCTCTATCTCTTCCTCTTTATGTCCTTGTCTCTCCATCTCTGTCTCTTTTCCTCTTTCCATCTCTGTCTCTTCCTCTTTATGTCCTTGTAACTCCATCTCTGTCTCTTCCTCTTTATGTCCTGTCTCTCCAGCTCTGTCTCTTCCTCTTTCTCCGCATGTCCTTGTCACTCCATCTCTGTCTCTCTTCCTCTTTATGTCCTTGTCTCTCCATCTCTGTCTCTTTCTCTGCATGTCCTTGTCTCTCCATCTCCTCTCTTCTCTATCTCTGCATGTCCTTGTCACTCCATCTCTGTCTCTCTTCCTCTTTATGTCCTTGTCTCTCTTCCTCTTTCTCTGCATGTCCTTGTCTTTCTCCATCTCTCTTTCTCTGCATGTCCTTGTCATCCATCTCTGCATGTCCTCGTCTCTCCATCTCTGTCTCTTCCTCTTTCTCTGCATGTCCTTGTAACTCCATCTCTGTCTCTTCCTCTTTATGTCCTTGTCTCTCCATCTCTGTCTCTTCCTCTTTCTCCGCATGTCCTTGTAACTCCATCTCTGTCTCTTCCTCTTTATGTCCTTGTCTCTCCATCTCTGTCTCTTCCTCTTTCTCTGCATGTCCTTGTCTCTCCATCTCTGTCTCTCTTCCTCTTTCTCTGCATGTCCTTGTCTCTCCCTCTTTCTCTGCATGTCCTTGTCTCTCCATCTCTGTCTCTCTTCCTCTTTCTCTGCATGTCCTTGTCACTCCATCTCTGTCTCTCTTCCTCTTTATGTCCTTGTCTCTCTTCCTCTTTCTCTGCATGTCCTTGTCACTCCATCTCTATCTCTGCATGTCCTTGTCACTCCATCTCTGTCTCTCTTCCTCTATCTCTGCATGTCCTCGTCTCTCCATCTCTGTCTCTTCCTCTTTCTCTGCATGTCCTTGTCACTCCATCTCTATCTCTTCCTCTTTATGTCCTTGTCTCTCCATCTCTGTCTCTTCCTCTTTCTCCTTGTCATGTCCTTGTCTCTCCATCTCTGTCTCTCTTCCTCTTTATGTCCTTGTCTCTCTTCCTCTTTCTCTGCATGTCCTTGTCACTCCATCTCTATCTCTGCATGTCCTTGTCTCTCCCTCTTTCTCTGCATGTCCTTGTCTCTCCATCTCTGTCTCTCTTCCTCTTTCTCTGCATGTCCTTGTCACTCCATCTCTGTCTCTCTTCCTCTTTATGTCCTTGTCTCTCTTCCTCTTTCTCTGCATGTCCTTGTCACTCCATCTCTATCTCTGCATGTCCTTGTCACTCCATCTCTCTCTCTTCCTCTATCTCTGCATGTCCTCGTCTCTCCATCTCTGTCTCTTCCTCTTTCTCTGCATGTCCTTGTCACTCCATCTCTATCTCTTCCTCTTTATGTCCTTGTCTCTCCATCTCTGTCTCTTCCTCTTTCTCTGCATGTCCTTGTAACTCCATCTCTGTCTCTTCCTCTTTATGTCCTTGTCTCTCCATCTCTGTCTCTTCCTCTTTCTCCGCATGTCCTTGTAACTCCATCTCTGTCTCTTCCTCTTTATGTTCTTGTCTCTCCATCTCTGTCTCTTCCTCTTCCTCTTTATGTCCTTGTCTCTCCATCTCTGTCTCTTCCTCTTTCTCCGCATGTCCTTGTAACTCCATCTCTGTCTCTTCCTCTTTATGTCCTTGTCTCCTCCATCTCTGTCTCTTCCTCTTTCTCTGCATGTCCTTGTCTCTCCATCTCTGTCTCTCTTCCTCTTTCTCTGCATGTCCTTGTCACTCCATCTCTGTCTCTCTTCCTCTTTATGTCCTTGTCTCTCTCTCTGTCTCTTCCTTTCTCTGCATGTCCTTGTCTCTCCATCTCTGTCTCTCTTCCTCTTTATGTCCTTGTCTCTCTCTCCTCTTTCTTTCTGCATGTCCTTGTCTCTAAATCTCTGTCTCTCTTCCTCTTTATGTCCTTGTCTCTCCATCTCTGTCTCTCTTCCTCTTTATGTCCTTGTCTCTCTTCCTCTCCGCATGTCCTTGTAACTCCATCTCTGTCTCTTCCTCTTTATGTCCTTGTCTCTCCATCTCTGTCTCTTCCTCTTTCTCTGCATGTCCTTGTCTCTCCATCTCTGTCTCTCTTCCTCTTTCTCTGCATGTCCTTGTCACTCCATCTCTGTCTCTCTTCCTCTTTATGTCCTTGTCTCTCTTCCTCTTTCTCTGCATGTCCTTGTCTCTCCATCTCTGTCTCTCTTCCTCTTTATGTCCTTGTCTCTCTTCCTCTTTCTCTGCATGTCCTTGTCTCTCCATCTCTGTCTCTCTTCCTCTTTATGTCCTTGTCTCTCTTCCTCTTTCTCTGCATGTCCTTGTCTCTCTTCCTCTTTCTCTGCATGTCCTTGTCTCTCCATCTCTGTCTCTCTTCCTCTTTCTCTGCATGTCCTTGTCTCTCCATCTCGGTCTCTCTTCCTTTCTCTGCATGTCTTTGTCTCTCCATCTCTGTCTCTCTTCCTCTTTCTCTGCATGTCATCGTCTCTCCATCTCTTTCTGTCAATGTGTCAAGACTGAGACAAGCTCACCTATCAGAATGGCACAAGGCCAGTTGACCTGAATGTTGGATAAAGTGACCCGACTGATCGCCATCAGGAGAATAAGAAGGCCGTGTTTTACAAGTGTGAACAACAAACACTTAAATGGGCAGAAATGACCTGTTAAGATGACTGGATATTGCCAACACGTTCTCCCTGTGTGAGTGTGAATGCTTGTGTTTTGCATGTCCTTCAAAACCACCCTGACTCATTCCCTCTCAGAAAACACATCTCCCAGGGCACACTCGGATTGTAAAGCATGGATTTATGAATGAGTATAGACTATTTATTTATGTTATAATAAGTGGGTTTAATCACGAGTGTCAGAGACGCTGATTTGGAACGTTCCCCTCAGTGTGTAGCAGGCACGCACCACACACACACACACATAACCCACACACACACACACACACACACACACACACACACACACACACACACACACACACACACACACACACACACACACACACACACACACACACACACACACACACACACACACACACACACACACACACACACACACACACACACAACCCACACACATAACCCACACATAACCCACACATACAAACACACACAAACACTCCCACAGGCATCCCCCATCATTGTGATTTATGAGCAACATTAAAGACAATCATGTTGGGCTGTTCCCTGTCCTTTGTAATGTGGCCGGGCCTCTGTGTGAAATATAGCACGTTGAATGCTGAGCGCTAGCTCCTTTTTCATTCATACACACTTCACTATGTTCGCTGGGAGAACACACACAAACACACACAGACAGACACAAACACTAGAGGTAAACAGCTAGACTGCTGCTTCACTTGCTAATTGCTCCAGCTGTGATTTAAGGTACTACATACACATATCTACGCCACATCACCCGGGCACCACGTCTAGCCCCTCGGGTGTGCCTGAGTTAGGCTTACAGTTCACATACACAACACTCTACAATAGATGGGACTAACAAGGAAGCTTCTAGTAGACTTTAACGAGACAAAACTTTGGTCAGTCCTGTCGTGTCTTTGCCTACTTTCGTCTGTCCAAGCATTTGAAAGAGAGGAGAAGCAGGTCATCTAGCTCACTGTCATTTCTTTGAAACACACACATACAGGACTAGAATATGCATTGCATGTGAAGCACCATGGGAGTAGACACCTGAATCATTGATCCGCGACATACATCCTCGCAGAATTCCGAGGGAGACGAGAGAGGTTGAATCCCCCAAGGGCAGGAGAAGGAGAGGTGTGAGATGAGAGAGGAGGGGGGGGTAGAAGATAATTGGAGAGCGAGAGAGACAGCAAGAGAGGTGGAGTAGAGAGAGACAAGGAGGCAAACAGAGGGAGGTGGAAATGAAAATGATCCAAGGACAAGGCTCTGCCAGTGTCCGTGTGCAGGGGATCAGAACCCAGAGCGAGCTGACAGGGCTGGGGAGAGATCTACAGGGATCAGTTGCTAAGAGAGATCCTGGAGGAATCAGCTCGGAGAGATCAGTGATGGGGAGGCCCCTGTAGTGTTCACGCTCCAACCTCTCAGACATCAGTATCTGTACCCCCCCCAAAAAAATACAGAGTGCAGATATTCTGCCATCATCTCTCCCCTCTCTCAGATTTACAGCTGTGAGGATCAGCTTTTTAAAACAACATCTCTGTCCTCACTCTCTCAGACAAGAAAAATCTGCACAGGCTACAAACATCTTCTCTCTCTCTCCCCCCATCATGTGCCAGAGAAGACCCAATTAAGCATCGCTCATGACAAATCCCCAGCAAGTCATGAAAGGAGGTATATATTTCTCTGTCACCCTCACACAAACTCACCAAAAGGAAAAACAGATCAGAGCGAGAGCGAGAAGAGGGAAGAGAAGAGAAAATATTTCACCTAACACACAGAACCACATGTCTAGAGCTGAGGGAACAGAAGTATGGTCCTGGCTTTTAATTGGTTGGCTTTGAAAAGGAATTGAGTAGCATAATTCAACAATTCTCCCCTCATTGTTTTTGTGGAATGGAATGAGCATGTGCACATCAGCGAACAGGGCAAACACACTTCACATCAGCGGACATGGCACACACACTTCACATCAGCGGACATGGCACACACACTTCACATCAGCGGACAGGGCACACACACTTCACATCAGCGGACAGGGCACACACACTTCACATCAGCGGACATGGCACACACACTTCACATCAGCGGACAGGGCACACACACTTCACATCAGCGGACATGGCACACACACTTCACATCAGCGGACAGGGCACAGGACATGGCACACACACTTCACATCAGAGGACAGGGCACACACACTTCACATCAGCGGACATGGCAGCGGACAGGGCAAACACACTTCACATTCACTTCAGCGGACAGGGCAAACACACTTCACATCAGCGGACAGGGCACACACACTTCACATCAGCGGACAGGGCACACACACTTCACATCAGCGGACAGGGCACACACACTTCACTTCAGCAGACAGGACACACACACTTCACATCAGCGGACAGGGCACACACACTTCACATCAGCGGACAGGGCACACACACTTCACATCAGAGGACAGGGCACACACACTTCACATCAGAGGACAGGGCACACACACTTCACTTCAGAGGACAGGGCACACACACTTCACTTCAGCGGACAGGGCACACACACTTCACTTCAGCGGACAGGGCACACACACTTCACATCAGCGGACAGGGCACACACACTTCACATCAGCGGACAGGGCACACACACTTCACTTCAGCGGACAGGGCACACACACTTCACATCAGCGGACAGGGCACACACTGGATATGAAAGGTCAATTTCTATTTGATTACATGGTAAGTTCAGCGCATGGGTGAGCAGACTAGTGATGAGTATTACTATATGATCATTTACATACTGTATCACAAGAGAGGAGAAAAATAAGAAAAAAGGTTTCCTCCTATGCATTTCTAACAGCTGCATTACTGCAGTGCACACCATGCTCTGCATTTAAACCCAACTCATTTACATACACAGTACATTGTACAGTAATGTTATAGAGGACCCTTGTTTGATAACTTGGATGTTAAATATTCCTTCCATTCTACAAAAATATCGATTTTTTTTCCCACTTGAGCTGTTTGATGAAACAAAATGGGATCACAATGTTCTCAGATCTTCCTATGTTGTTTGTGTTCTCATGACTTCAATTTCCATCCCTTTGAGAATCAACGTACAGTCTAGTTAGCAGACATCCGCTCTGATTGATCAAAGGAATCGCTTCCCGTACAGAAATACCAACACAGTGGGAATCAAAGTTGGAAAACAAAAAGCAAAAGAAGAAGATGACAAAAGTTAGAGGATGCAGAGAGCAATTAAAAAGAGTGAAGCGTGTCTAGTGTTGATTATGGCCTAAACTCATCGTCATCAGACAGAGCAGCGAAGAGAAGAGGCTAATGTCTAATCCACATGACAGGGCTGACGCTTACTGTACTGGGACATTTCTTTACACATTGTCCCTTCCAGCGTGGTGGTAAACGTGTAACCAGGGCAGCCCAGAACAGCTCGACTTGGCTCGGTTCGTCCCTATAGTGTGGATCCGACATATACAGTATGAGCTAATAAGAGTGTGTGAGGAGAGTCTTGGGTTCCCAGGGACTGTTCCATTAGAGGGCAAGGATGGCCGTGGAGGAAGCTGCTACATTTAATTAGGTCCTTAACAAGCCACTTTATGAATTCAGTCATGTTTGGAGCCTTCTCTGTGAGACGCTGCTGGGTGAAAGACACCGGTGGATCCCATTTCACTCCAACAAGATTTCAGATTCAATTAGTTCCATGCTCTCCCTACTCACTTTACAACTTCTACTACACACACATCCCGTGTGATCATTCCAAACCAAATTATTCCTTGGCCCTCTGATGGAAATACACTGGTGTCAGATTACATTTGCATTGAGTGGTCAGAGGAAAGAAGAGCTTTCCTTTTCACACACACACACACACACACACACACACACACACACACACACACACACACACACACACACACACACACACACACACACACACACACACACACACACACACACACACACACACACACACACACACACACACACACACACACACACACACACACACCACCCCTCTTCGTGTCTGATATTGCGGCCACAGTCACTGACCCCCCTCTCCTTAATCCAATGCTGGATGCTTTCTAAAAGCATGCCCCCCAAATCGTCAATAAGACCTTTCCTGTGACACGCAATCACACGCGTTCAGACGAATGCACACACACGCACAAATCTGTGCTTAGCCTAACCCCCCAATATATGTTTTGTTTTGTTTCATTGTGACAGTGTTTGGTAATCTGCAGGGGTGGTGAATTGTGTTCATTGTTCCACCTCCACTGCTGTCTCTCTGCTCTGTGATTGGCAGGGGGATAACACGATGTCACACACAGAGGGCATATTTGGTCCTTTTTCAAGGTTTTCAAGATTTGACTTCAGCCCAAAATGACTCCCTTTAAAGCTCAAGGATTAATCGGCTTTGAAGAGGGAGGGAAATATTCTCAAATATGTTTTTGACCGGGTGAAAACGGGATCCTCTTCTAAGGACAATACCCACTATGAGATGAGATCTCTCTTAGTGGTGGATCCCAGTGAGAGGAAGAGTGGAAGGCTGTTGCTATTACATCAATAAACACAATGCAAATTTGGCATGTCTTTAATTCTCAGTTTATACACAGAAATACTCACTCACAATAACATGTCCGGTATGGCATGTCAAAGACATGTTAGTTGGAAATATATCATACAAATATGTTGTACTCAACAGCCATTTGTGATGTTGCAGTATGTTGGTGCTAAGTTGAGTCCTTTTTCTCTTCCTCTAACATAAGCTGGTGGTCATTATTCTAAACAGGTTGTTGCTTGATCCTGACTGAACTATGGTAGGATTAATACCTTGGCCAATCTTTTATGGGACATGATGATAAGTGAGGCATGACATGAACCACAATGAATTCTCTGAGATGAGATTCTGCAGCTGTCAGTGCCTGCTTATGGGAACGCCTAATAGCCATTGATGGGTAAACGGTGTGTTTAATAATACAGGTAGAGTTAGGCACACCTCAGGGCAGCTGTCTAGGCCCCTTACTTTTTATATTTTTATTAATTGCCTGCCACGGGCACTGAGTAAAGCATGTGTGTCTATGTTTGCTGATGACTCAACATTATACACATCAACTACAACACTAAACAAAGAGCTGCAGTCAGTTTTAGAATGGGTGTAAGCTAGTCCTAAATATTTCAAAAACTAAAAGCATCGTGTTTCGGACAAATCATTGACTAAGCCCTAGTCCTCAACTAAATCTTGTGGTGAATAATGTGGACATTTAACAAGTTGAGGAGACTAAACTGCTTGGAGTAACACTGGATTGTAAACTGTCATGCTCAAAGCATATTGATGAAATGGTAGCTAAGATGGGGAGAGGTATGTCCGTAATAAAGCGCCACTCTGCTTTCTTTACATCTCTATCAACAAAACAAGTCCTACAGGCCCTAGTTTTATCCCACCTGGACTACTGCCCAACCATATGGTCAAGTGTCACAAAGAGGGACAAAGGCAAATTACCGTTGGCCAAGAACAAAGCAGCACGGCTGGCCCTTAAATGTACATGGAGAGCTAACATCAATAACATGCATGTCAATCTCTCCTGGCTCAAAGTAGAGGAGAGTGCATGTCTTTGTGAGAGGTATTGACATGTTGAAAGCCCCGAGATATCTGTTCAAAAGACTAGCACACAGCTCGGACACCCATGCATACACCACAAGACATGCCACCAGGGGTCTCTTCACAGTCCAGAACAGACTCTGGGAAATGCACAGTACTACATAGAGCCATGACTACATGGAACTCTATTCCACATCAGATAACTCAAGCAAGCAGTAGAATATGATAAAAAAACAGATCAAACTTATGGAACCACACGGCTTGTGAAGAGACACAAACACAGGCACACAGACGCGCAAACACGCACTCTACACACATGTACATTGTATGTTTGTTGTACTGTGGTATTATACATTATGTATTATACATTAAGTATTGCAGAAATGTAGTGGTAGACTAGTGGTCTAATAATGTGTTGTACGTGTTGTTTTATTGCTTAGTTTCTTGGCAGAATCTAATGGGGATCCTTTATAAATAAAAAATATATACAAATATGCAAATATGTGTCGATGTTACAATACTAATGACCAAACCGGCTTACCACAATCTGAAGTGACGACACCCACGCAACCATATGGGGTCATATGGAATGCATAGATAACATAGCGTATACAACAGATCCCATAACATCACGCTACACCATGCCAAGGCACGCTAACTCTTTAGCTACTCTCCTTCTGCCAACAACACCCTCCTATTATCTGCCTTTGTGGCATGGAATCTTACATCCACCATCCAACCCCCCCCCCACTCGCTACCTCCCTCCCTCCTACTTTTTCTTCCCTTTCCCCTCCTGCTCCTTTTTTCCCCTCCACCTCCTCCTCTTCCCCCTATTATGTGGCACCACAGTTCACTCCAGTGCACACCATTCTTGTCTCCCGCTCAGTCTGTCTTTCTCTCTCTCTCTCTCTCTCCGTCCGGCAGCTGCCTGCTCCTTTTACCACAACCAGGATGCATTAGTTCAGCACCCATGAAAGGAGCGGGTCTTGAGCACGCAAGCCTGATGCGCACACACACACACACACACACACACACACACACACACACACACACACACACACACACACACACACACACACACACACACACACACACACACACACACACACACACACACACACACACACACACACACACACCCATGCTCAAGGGCCGATTCAAATACAATACAGTACACACTCCGCTAGGCAGACTCACACAAAGACAGCGAGATGGGAGATGAGAGGGAGATGGAAGATGGGCATTCGGAGAGGTCAGCCAATCAGAGGGAAGATAAACAACACCTCATTAAGGTTGTAAATGGAGCCGTTGTGCCATTCAAATCAGACAGGAATAGATACTATATGGCTGCATGGAGGCAGCATAGCGACATGCTAACAGGGTTAACAAGGCCCCGGGTGGGGATGTGGATGTCTAAACAACCCTGAAAGTAATGATGTGCATCCCAAATAGCACCCTATTCCTATAGGGCTTTGGTCAAAAGCAGTGCCCTATATAGGGAATAGGGTGTCAATTGGGATGCATTCATGATCACAGTCATGCTATCTGGGAGTAGAGGACATGAGACGCACCATGGTTATTAGAATAATGGCTGGATGGATATATGTCCACCGGACCATGGGCTTGTCATATAGTAAAACAACTGAATGAAAATACTATAGTCCTCCCTTAAAGGGATTTCTATCCCCGTCCATGACCATTTCTGCCCTTTTGATAGGAATAACCTATTAATTACTGCATCAAAAATAGACATGATTTCATGTGCTGCAGAAGATCATTTTACATTCAATAACATAAGCTATTTTACTGTGAGGGTTCTTTTATTCCGGCTTAAGCAGTCAAATTTCTCTCCTCCTCTTCCCCTCTCTATCTCGCTCTTCTTTTCTCTACAATATCACACTACTCTCCACTGTCCCTGGCTTTAATGCACTACCAATCAGGCTGTCCATTAAGCGTGTGCACTGCATGTTCATCAGGCGCCAGATCCTTAGCTTTGCATGCAGATGAGCTCAAATTGCAGTGTATTGCAAACTCCTTCAAATCTCCTTAGGGGAGTAGATGCGTGTGGTGTGTGTGTGTGTTTATCTGTGTGTTTGTGAAAGGATTATATGTGTGTGTGTGTTTATGTTTGTGTGTGTGTGTGTGTGTGTGTGTGTGTGTGTGTGTGTGTGTGTGTGTGTGTGTGTGTGTGTGTGTGTGTGTGTGTGTGTGTGTGTGTGTGTGTGTGTGTGTGTGTGTGTGTGTGTGTGTGTGTGTGTGTGTGTGTGTGTGTGTGTGTGTGTGTGTGTGTGTGTTTATATGTGTGTGTGTGTGTGTGTGTGTTTATATGTGTGTGTGTGTCTGTTCCATGCAAATTAGCACCGGGGGATAAGGGCTAAAGCCAATCAGGTTGCATGTGTGGTCATCATGATGAAGTCTGGTCATGCCATTGGCTGATGATGATTCTAAGCTGTTTTGTATGCAACAGGAATATTGCTCATGATGGGCTGGGGAACTGGATGGACATGCTATCTCTCTCTGTGTATGAAACTCCTCAATTTTCAATGAGTGTCGGACCAAAACGTCAAAAGAATAACTGACATTACATCGAACATATCTCTCACACTTTTTTTTCTCTCGTTCTCTCCCTCCAATTTCCTCTCACTTCGAATATTTGTCAGCTCTCTCCCTCTCTCTCTGTCCGTCTCCCTCACATCAGATTTGACTCTTCCCCTTCCTCTAGCTTGGCATTTTATTATTGTTCTATTTTTCAGGCTCCTTCATATGAACAGTTTAGCTCAGTGTCTTTCCATTTCCTTACACCTGTCTCACCTTAAAGGGATTGGCATTGAAACCCTTTATCCACTTCCCCAGAGTCAGATGAACTCGTGGATACCATGTTTATGTTTCTGCGTCCAGTTTGAAGTAAAGCGCTAGTGCAATCGCTAACTAGAGTTAGCCGGTGTCTGCTAGCCATTACTCTAATGGTAGCTAGAGATTTATTGCGAGCCTATGCTATCTTCCATCATACTGGACACAGAGGCGTAAAAATGGTTTCCACAAGTTCATCTGACCCTGGGGAAGTAGATAAAAGGGCTCACTGCAAAAATCACAAAGTATCCCTTTAACACAGTGCAAAACACTCTCCAAGCTTTTTAACTGAGGGCAGGGAGGGAGTGAGCCAGCATCACACAGATAGAGAGAGAGAAAGGTTGCGTCCCAAACAGCACCCTATTCCCTACGGTGCACTACATTTTACCAGGGCACATAGGGCTCTGGTCAAACGTGGAGCGGTATAACAGGATGATGGTGCCATTTGGGACGCAGACAGAGGGATAGAGAGAGAAGTAAGTAGTGGTTTTTGGTGAGCTGTCTCTTTGCATATCCAATATAAGACAAAGGGTCAGATGTCTCGGGAGTTAAATGCAGGGTGCAGGGGAGAGTGTCAGGGAGGGCTGCTGTGTGCCAACTCCTAAGTGGCTGTGGTACTCAGAGATAATGTAGAAAGATGATGTGCCAGGGAAGGGCACGGCAAGGTCCAGGTGAATAGTCTGCACCTCTCTAGCGCCGCAGAAGATGCTGAAGAGGAACAACCTTTGCCAGCAGTGCCGATTGCGTCGTGACACAGGAAGCGATGAAAGCCACCGACTCACATTTCAACATACATTCACTAATCAAACTCACTTCAAAGTAAGACATAGTAAAGGCAGAGGTTTGTGTGTTTATGTACATGTGCTTGTGTGCATGTTTACCTGCCTGTTTGTGTGCGTGCACTAGTGTGCTTGTGCATCTACGTGTAATTATAAAATAATCTCCCCCAGATAAACAACCTTTCTGAATTCCTGAATCATGACCTCAAAACACTTGTAGTTTCATTGTTAATTATGGAGCTGTCCCCCGTGATACACGAGTTAATCCCATTAAGATAATCTGCAGGAAAACAATATATTGCATGATAACAGACGTGTGTGTGTGTGTGTGTGTGTGTGTGTGTGAGCACCCTTATTTATGCTGGATGCAAATGAGCATAAAATTCAAATAATTAATTGTGGTTTCTGTTTGATTAGCCTCACGGCAGTGGCGGTGGCTGCGCCCCTAACAACCACGCTTGGACCCCCTGCTCTCTGAATTAGCACTAAAGGTATAGGCTACACCCTCACCATCCCTCACCTGATGAGGGTTAGCTTACTGTACTTGATAGGATCAGATTCACAATACCATACATTAGTGGTTAGTACTGATCACATTGTAGTTTTAGCATTAGCAATTTGATCAAGCATCAAGCATCTCTGAGTAGGAGTGCTGATCTAGGATGAGGTCCTTACTGTTGATGTAATCTTGTTCATTGTGATCTAAAAGGCAAAACCGATCCTAAGTCAGCACTCCAACGCTGAGACGCTGATACATACAGCCGCAGGGCTTGCTGTACCGTTTCAGTGAGAAGCTCAATACACCGAATGCAGGAAGCATTTTATAGAAGTAACCACCTCTGGGGGACTGTTTACTGGTCACACATAAAGAGCAATGGGTGACCAACAAGAGCAGAGTGATCTCTACCAATTTCCCACCATTAGCCTGACACGCTGTAGGCCACAAACCAGGACTGCACAGCAGCAGATGACTCGCAATGCAATGCCCCTGGGCATCTGAAATACATGCAAAGTGATTCTAATGAAATCAAGTTCGTAATCTTCACAAGCTTTTTATCCTTTGTTCTAATAAGACCCAATCACATATTCCCATTAGTACTCAGGCTGAGTACAGTGCATTCTCCACTGGTTTAACAAACAGAGAATGTGTGTCGGTGGGTATGATACTGTACATAATGAATAAAACATCCTTTCCTTATTAAAAAAAACAAAAAACGCTTGAGATGTGCCAGAGGCCTGGCTGCCTGGGCATATTAACCCCAGCAGAGTTTAAGGTGAGGTTCACCCCCATTAGTTCCAATATCAATCACAGAGAGAACGCACTCTGTGTTCCGATTTCAGAATGCTACAGAATGCTCTAGTCATGCTCCAGAATGTTTTACTGAATACATTAACAGAATAAGAGTTTTGATTGGGTCTAGAGGGTAAAGGGTCCTTACCTGAACATGTCTCCCAGGCCCTTCAGCAGCAACCCTTTCTTGGCTTTGTTTTTTTCTCTCTCTTTTTCTTTCTCCTTTTCTTTATCTCTCTCAGGCTTCTTCTTGTCCCTCACGCTCTTCACCCTCTTTTTATCGCCGTTGCCATTCACCTGCGTCTCCATGGTTACAGAGTCGCCGGGTGGCAGGGTCAGGTCAGTGGCCGTAGATATGGAGTCCCGGCCTGACCGAGTACTCCCCTCGGTGTCCTCCTCCACTGAGAGATGGAAAAAGGGAGGGAGAGAGATTGTTTTTGGTTGGGTCTAACATACTGGAAAATATAAATGCAACATGAGACCATTTCAATTATTTTACTGAGTTACAGTTCATATAATGAAAACAGTCAATTGAAATAAATTAAATAGGCCCTACTCTATCGATTTCACATGACTGGGCAGGGGCGCAGCCATGGGTGGGCCTGGGAGGGCATTACCCAGTTGGGAGACAGACCCACCCACAGTGGAGCCTGGCTCAGCCAATCAGTATGAATTTTCCCCCACAAAAGGCTTTATTACAGACAGAAATACTCCTCAGAATCATCAGCTGTCTGGGTGGCTGGTCTCAGAAGATCCAGCAGGTGAAGAAGCCGGACGTGGAGGTCCTGGGCTGCCGTGGTTACACGGTTACATGCGGTTGGGAGCCCGGTTGGACGTAATGCCAAACTCTCTAATGCAACTTTAAATTATCTGGCAAGAGCACTGGTGGACAACTCCCTCCAAACCTGAGACATCTGTGGCATTGTGTTGTGTGTCAAAACTCCACATTCAGCCTGTAATTGTCCCAAGCACGAGGTGCACCTGTGTAATGATCATGCTGTTTAATCATTTTATTGATGTGCCACACCTGTCAGGTGGAAGGATTATCTTGGCTCACTAACAGGGATGTGAAGAAAATTTGAAAGAAATACGCTTTTTGTGCGTATGGAACATTCTGAGATCTTTTATTTCAGCTCATGAAACATGGAACACACACTTTACATGTTGTGTTTATATTTTTGTTGAGTGTGCCTTCGGTAAGTATCCAAACCCCTTAACTTTTTCCACATTTTGTTAGGTTACAGCCTTATTCAAAAATTGATTCAATTATTTTTTTCCCCACACAATAAAGCAAAAACAGGTTCTTAGAAATGTTAGCTAATAAATAAAAAATATATATCACATTTAAATAAGTATTCAGACCCTTTACTCGGTGGTTTGTTGAAGCACCTTTGGCAGCGAATACAGCCTCGAGTCTTCTTGAGTGTGACACTACAAGCTTGGCACACCTGTTTTTGCAGAGTTTCTCCCATTCTTCTCTGCAGATCAACAACCATTTCACTGACCATTTCAAATCCCACTGTACCTTCTCCGCTGTGCAATCCGGTTCCCGACCTGGTCATGGGTGTACCTCAGCCACGCTCAAGGTACTAAACGTTATCCTAACCTCCATCGATAAAAACAGCACTGTGCAGCAGGCTTCATCGACCTGGACAAGGTTTTCAACTCTGTCAATCACCGTATTCTTATCGGCAGACTCAAGAGGCTTGGTTTCTCAAATGACTGCCTCGCCTGGTTCACCAACTACTTCTCAGATGGAGTTCAGTGTATAATATCGGAGGGCATGGTGTCCGGACCTCTGGCAATCTCTATGGGGGTACCACAGGGTTCAATTCTCGGGCCGACTCTTTTCTCCGTATATATCAACGATGTCGCTCTTGATGCGGGTTATTCCTTGATCCACCTCTACGCAGACGACACCCTTCTGCATACATCTGGCCCTTCTTTGGACACTGTGTTAACAAACCTCCAAACGAGCTTCAATGCCATACAACTCTCCTTCCGTGGCCTCCAACTGCTCTTAAATACTAGCAAAACTAAATGCATGCTTTTCAACCGATCGCTGCCCACACCTGCCCGCCCGACTAGCATCACTACTCTGAACGGTTCTGACTTTGTAGATGTCCACATATTCTAATACCTAGGTGTCTGGCTAGTATGTAAACTCTCCTTCCAGACTCATATTAAGCATCTCTAATTCAAATTAAATCAAGAATCAGCTTCCTATTTCGCAATAAAGCCTCCTTCACTCACCTTCATACCCTTGTAAAACTGACTATCCTACCGATCCTCGACTTTGGCGGTGTCATTTACAAAATAGCCTCCAACACTCTACTCAGCAAACTGGATGCCATCCGTTTTGTCACCAAAGCCCCATATACCACCCACCACTGTGACCTGTATGCTCTCGTCGGCTGGCCCTCGCTACATATTCGTCGCCAAACCCACTGGCTCCAGGTCATCTATAAGTCTTTGCTCGGTTTAAGCTACGCCTTATCTCAGCTCACTGGTCACCATAGCAACACCCACCTGTAGCACGCGCTCGAGCAGGTATATCTCACTGGTTATTCCCAAAGCCAACACCTCATTTGGCCGCCTTTCCTTCCAGTTCTCTGCTGCCACTGATTGGAACGAATAAATAAATAAAGGTGAAAAAAAAAAATAATCCTCTCAGGCTCTGTCAGGTTGGATGGGGAGCATTGCTGCATAGCTATTTTCAGGTCTCTCCAGAGATATTTGATCAGGTTCAAGTCCGGGCTGGGCCCCTCAAGGACATTCAGAGACTTGTCCCGAAACAACTCATGCATTGTCTTGGTTGTATGCTTAGGGTCGTTGTCCTGTAGGAAGGTGAACCTTCACCCCAGTCTGAGGTCCTGAGCGCTCTGGAGCAGGTTTTCATCAAATATCTCTCTGTACTTTGCTCCATTAATCTTTGCCAGTTCCTGCCGCTGAAAAACATCCCCACAGCATGATGCTACCACCACCATGCTTCACCGTACAGTTGGTGCCAGGTTTCCTCCAGACGGGACGCTTGGCATTCAGTCGAAGAGTTCTATCTTGGTTTCATCAGACCAGAGAATCGAGATTCTCAGGGGCTGAGAGTCCTTAGATGCCTTTTGGCAAAACTCCAAGCGGGCTGTCATGGGCATTTTACTGAGGAGTGGCTTCTGTCTGGACACTCTACCAAGGCCTGATTGGTGGGGTGCTGCAGAGATGATTGTTCTTCTGGAAGGTTGTCCCATCTCCACAGAGGAACTCTGGAGCTCTGTCAGAGTGACCATAAGGTTCTTGGTGAACTCCCTGACCAAGTCCCTTCTCCCCCAATAGCTCAGTTTGGCCGGGCGGGCCAGTTCTAGGAAGAATCTTGGTGGTTCGAAACTTCTTCCATTTAAGAATGATGGAGGCCACTGTGTTCTTGGGGACCTTCAATGCTGCCGACATTTTTAGTACTCTTCCCCACATCTGTGCCTTGACACAATCCTGTCTCAGAGCTCTACAGACAATTCCTTTGACCTCATGGATAGGTTATTTTAGAAATAGGCTTTATCGTAACAAAATGTGGAAAAGGTCAAGGGGCCTAAATACTGTCCGAATGCACTGTAAATGCATTATATATATATATATATATATATATATAGCTAGATTGTCAGTATCTCTGTTTTCTGTACTGTCTCGAATTTCCATCATCCAAGAAAAGCTCCATATTGAAATGAACCCTCTTCAGTGAAACTGAGTTGATTATCCTCAAGGTTTCTACTACACTGCAGCGTGTCTGTAATTAATCTGTCACTAATTTACATTTAAACATCTCTGAGAAGGCCTATGGGGATCTTAATTGCAAATAGCCTGGGTTCTCCTCCAATGGGCTGCATGCCTACGGTGGTATATGCGTCACAATGAGGCGTGAGGTAGATGGCCCAGGGATTAAGCTTTATTAATGTCTCGCACATTACTGCCCGATTGGCTGGCTTTGACAGGGGGAAAAAAGAAAGGTTCTTATCAGGAAAATTTAAAAAAAAGGTAAGTCCTTGATGAATTCTTAGCATAGCGAGATGAGATGAGACTGACTGTGGTGATTGAAAAGTATAGGGCTGCATCCCAAATGATTGCCTATTCCCTATGCAGTGCACTACAATTGACCAGGACCCACAGGGTGCCATTTGGAACCCAGCCTTGGTTCACATTTCAAAGGATGAAGGCGCCAAGGACTTGTTTTCTTCTCGGTCCGTCGAGTTATCAGCGGTTGCTTTCTGCATCCATCTCAAAGGAAATTACTGAAATGAAATCTCACCATGAGGCGGTGTATGACAAGAATAGCATGCTGAATCTCGTGGTTTAAGCCCTATTCAATTATGCAAAAAAACAACATTTTTTGCCTACCCCCACTTTGGGATATGATAAGACTAACAGAGTCTGGACAGATATCAATTCTATCACTCATACTGAGGCGTGCTTATCATCTCGTTAAGTGCAAAGGCGGCATATCTCAGGACTGAGCTGCATCTTGGCCATTATGGCTAAGATTAGCAACAGAACTAATGTTAGATGCTCGTAATGACGCTGTCACTGATAACACACTAAAGATTGTAATCTTACTGGCCCTCCTGGGAGAATGTAAAATGCTGTGTGTGTGTGTTTGGTTTGTTTTTATCAAGCAGCCCACTAAAAGTCTGTTGCCAAAAAAATGAGAACGTGAGAAATGAACCGTGATGAAGGTCTAAATATGATAGAACACTTCATTAGCCACACAAAGACTGACAGGAACGAGTTGAGGCAAAACAGCAAGAAAGATCTATGGTGTTTCAATCAAAAAAAGCCTCGGAAAATAAAAGTTTAGGTACTTGCCAAGCTCAGATTGCAGGAGGGAGTCCACAGAAACGTGAACTGAATAGGGGCGATTAAAATGATCTGTGTGCCCGACCGCAGACAGCAAATGTTTTGACACTGCAATCAAAGTGTATCATTAAATCTCTCCATTTCAATAGAGAAAAGGGAGATTCATTTCAGTGTGTGAATGAGAGTTCTGACTGAAATGTAAAATTGCTGGGCTCATTTCAGCATAGACAATATAGGGGGATTTGAATTCAGAATCTCTGTTAAGAAACATTAAACCCCCGATAACATATATAAGGGAATGCAGTAGCTCGGTAGGATATCTTGTGGGGACACATTTGCAGAAGGCGACGCCACGTTCTAATTTCATGTGAATAAAAGTATTGGTTGTAGGAAAAGCGAAAGGCTTATCTGTCAACGTTGACGATTAAACCCTGCGATGATATAATATCATATAAAATCAGAGTTATTTGAATTTCATGGGAGAAGAGAAAACATTCCTCGGCAGAGGAAAGGAAGGAGGAAATCGTAGAGCTTGTCCCATTTTTTTTTTCTTAGGCAAGATAAGACAGCATTTAGTGGTTTGCAGACAGAGTTTATGAGAACAAAGAGATGCAAATAATTCCATGCAATTTATTCCCCTCTTTTTCAAATTTCCCCAGGTTGCTTTAATGGAATCTATTCATGGAGAATTAATGAAAAATATATCTGGTGATTATTGTGGTGGCGTTGCAGGGTATTACCTGTTCAGGAATGTAACACATCCCTGCCTCTATCTCAAATGCCTTTGTGTCAAGAAACACCTGCCAACTGACGTGCTCAGTCAAAGGGAAGGGGGAGACTAGGTAATACTTTGAGAATTTAAGTTATTTCTGGTCTCAATTTTAGTCAATACATTTGGCAGTACAGTCAGAGTATCTAAAAAATCCCCAAATCCTGAGAAAGTAAAACCATGAATGAAAAGGAACCGTTAGAGAACACGATGACACACTTTTCGACTGAATCCCAAAATGAAGAATGGATTCTGAATCTAGGCACAACATTGAACAAAAAAAAGTACATACATAAAAAGCTTACAACACAAAACATCCAGGACCATAAAGCCAAGATGCAAAAAAAGCAAGACTCGTGTGTTCTGTTGGCAAACAATGGAAGTGCTCTCCTTGTTCTGTTTGTAGTCTGCTTGGAATAAATGACAGTGCAGTTTAAATGGCTGTGAGCCCACAGGGAAGACATGGAGAAGCAGTCTCGAACAATGCACTTCTACACTAACCCTATGCATATTAATGGCTCTCTGATGTAGACGCTGATTGGATGCTTATTCCTTTCTGCATGCCTCTCACTAAGTAATGTATGAGAGAAAACCTACGGAACTTGAGAGAGGGGTAGATCCACAGAGATATTAGCAAATAAATGTTATATATGTAATTATAAACTGGGTGGTTAAAGCCCTGAATGCTGATTGGCTGAGAGCCGTGGTATATCAAACCGTATACCACGGGTGTGATAAAACATTTATTTTTACTGCTTTAATTATGTTGGTAACCAGTTTATAATAGCAATAAGGCACCTTGGGGGTTTGTGGTATATGGCCAACATACCACGGCTAAGGGCTGTATCTAGGCACTCTGCGATGCGTCGTGTGTAAGAACAGCCCTTGGTATATTGACCATATACCACACCCCTTCGGGCCCTATTGCTTAATTATATGGGTGGATCCTCCTTCTATATTCAACGTGTCTCATTTTGGAACTATCGGCCAGTTACTTTATTTAACACTGACCATGAACTACAGAAACTACATAGGTTTGCTTAATGGAACCAAGGTCTATAAACTACACATAAAATGAGTTATGCTTTATAAAACCAAGGTCTATAAACTACACATAAAATGAGTTATGCTTTATAAAACCCGAGGTCTATAAACTATACACAAAATTAGTTATGCTTTATAAAACCGAGGTCTTACAGTCTGAACACTTAACACTCACATTTCTCCATTCCCTTCAGGTCACACTCTTCCATAGCAGTAACGATTACTCCTGGCCTGTCGTACGATTTGTCGATGGCTGCCCGGAAGCTCTCGTTGCAGCCCCGCCCCCTGATGATTCGTGGGCGTGGCCTGTGGAGGTTAATTTCCCCGTTGAGTGTAACCTCGGCAACGGCAGTCTGGAGGCTCTCCAGGGAGCTGGACTTCTTCAGGCCCAGAGAGGGACCAATTGTTTCTCCTGTCGAAGAGCCTGAAGCAAGAAGTGGTAACACTGGACTTAGAGTGGTGATATTTAGCATTCATAAAGCCTTCCCTATGCATGACAAAGACTCATAATGCCCTACATACATTTATATAGTCTTTATAGGACTTCTTGAGGCCCAGGGAGGGTCCTACTGCTTCTCCTGTCGAAGAGTCTGATTAAGGAGTAGTCCGAACACAGGTCCAAGAACAATTGAGTTTGGCAGTGTCCTAAATGGCACCCTATTAATACCCTACGGCTTTGGTCAAAAGTGGTGCACTATATAGGAAATAGACAAAGATTTTATGATGTGTGATATTCATACCCTGAAAATGTGTCCTGAAACGTTATATTATATGCTGAACTCTGATTGCTATAAATCATTTAAATTTTCCTAGTTTCCAAAGACCGAAAGAAAATGAGATGATGTAAAACCCTCCACTTGGCGTGTAATTCACTATAGGAGAAGAAGGACGGGCTATAGTCTGTGGGAATTCATCTGGAAAATAAATGATGAATTGGAGTGTGTGAAACATTATGAGGGCACATCTATCTATCTTTGTAGGAGCAAGACAAAAGAGAAAACAGAGTAAACCCTCGTTCTCATTTCAATGATGTTTGACAAAGTTTCTCAGACTGTGTAATGTGCCTGAAATGCGTGCGTGTAAACGGAGTACATTTTCAAAACCCAGCGAGCTTCCAAATGTCTATATACTAAAGTGTGTACAGTACTGTAGGCAAGAGTGAGCAGCCACGGTTAACAGAACAGAAATGAGATCAACATAACATCACTCTGATCTCGAGCAGAACAGGGGAAAGATAGGGGTGGAAGTGAGGATGGGATGCAGAGTTAGAGGGGGAGGGAGAACGCGTTAGAAAACAGTAGGATAATCAGAAGTATTGTAAACTAAAACACAGCCCATTCACTTCCTACTGCCGTGGCCTCCTCGATGTCACTACTCTGAACCTTCCACGGAATGGCCTTTCATGTGTCTAATCTTTTGATGTATTTTTTTAAAGACCTTCGCAACGAGGCTTTTAAAGGACACAAACAGCCTCACTTCAAAACGAGAAGATTAAGGTTGTGCAGATGGTGGATAACAGAATATGAACGCAGGGTCACACACACCACACCCAAAATGGGATTGCTCATGTATAGAGAGAATGCAAGCTATAGCCAGGTGGGGCTTTTACAACACAGAGATTTCCCAAACTGTTGCCAACACCAGCCACCTGTTAGATCTAGTAGAGATAAACATGTATGGAATCTTTACGAACTCCTGTCAAGACAAGTAGCCTACCTCACCCTCACCCTCACCCTCACCCTCACCCTCACCCTCACCCTCACCACACACCACAAAAGAAAGAAGAAGATGTGAGTGACTTCACAGTGTGCAGAACTAATTTACTGTTGGCCCCGTGACAACTCATTTCACTGAAATATGCCTTTTATAATGGATCCCGTTCATGCAAAATGCATGTAATTAACCTGCAAATGATAAATAAACAACAATTGCCGAAGACGGGCGTCTGTTGTCAGTAAATCTAAAAGGAGATTGTATGTATGGCACAATATGAATGCGTTCTTTTGTTTGCTGTTCCTGTCAGGTATCACCACCACTTAGAAGACTGTTGACATTAGCACTAGATGTACTGATAGGTATGCTTGTAAGACGCCAGATCTGTAGATGGATAGCAGATTGAGTGCTGGACGGCAACCTCTTATCTCCCTCTGGAATAAACCTTGAGACAGCTATCATTTGTTTTCCAATGGCTGCTGTGCGTTTGTTTAAGGTATGGAAGTGGAGCGAGACTGGGGGTATTGGTATTTAATTTTGTCAGGCGGCGTCAGTCAGTTCCCCTGAGCTCTGGCCTCACCAGATAGCCATGTTAAACAAGCAGACATTTTGATTTTCTGTTCCTATCCATTCACTTATTCTTCACAGTGCTGTATTAACCAATAACAACCACCTTCCCACAAAACAGAATAGATTTTAAATCTGCTTCTAACCAGCGTGTTAATAAGAAACTTTGAAAAGGGAAACAGTTAATAGATAGTTGATAAACTTTTGATTGAATTAGTCCTGTCTGGGTTTTGACCACCGTTCAGTGGAAGCTGAGGACTCTCTAAGGACTGTGCATATGGGAATGAGGCCCACAGACCAGCATTGTCTCTTTAGACCCCTCAGGTCCAAAACACACGTAGCATGTGCTGCCAGGTTCCATGCAGCTTCGCTTCATGTAAACACCAAGCCAGCCAGTCAGTCAGTCAGCTACCATGTGGTCTCGTTTCGGCCTTCTGCCCCCCCACATTTCCTTCAGTCATCAATAACACCCCTGACTTGTTTTCGGGGCCCTAAACGGAGCGTGGCCTATTGCTGCTGAGCTCTCACAGCGGATCTGTGGATGAACAGACACGGAGCCAAACACAGATTAGGGATAAGAAAATAAACCCCCATCAGAGAAAGAAAACAATTACGAATCTACTTCCTTCTCCCTCTTATGGAATTAATAGCCCCTCTGAAAAGTCAGAGAGGAGTAGAGTGGTTGGTTGTGAAGTAACTACAGGTGATTTGAGTGGGGAAATCAGGAGAAGGGAGAAAGTCTAATGGACTCCAGGCGTTATAGAAGGCAACATGCCAGCCCAGGACAGTAACCCATGTGTTGCCTGCTACTGTTATCATCATTTCACAAGCAGGAGCAGCTTCAGACGCCCGTCTTCTACTGCCTGAAAGCGCCAGGCTGCTAATCTCTACTAGGTCCTTTAGCCAAGTAAACCTGCCGTGGCTACGTTTGTGATTAGCCGAGAACCGTGCCAAACGCTTCTATATCAAAGTGACATCCCAATCTGCTTCTTACAGAAGTGAATGACTGTGGGAAAAGGAATTCTGTTGATCAAGGATGACTCTCTTCTCACCAGTCTAGGGATGCATCCCAAATGGCAACCTATTCCATATTTAGTGTACTATTTTGCTTTTCTACTGGAAGGTGATGCCAAAGAAAATGTCCATCCTGGATGGACAATAAAGTTAAATTCTATTCTACTTTTCCGATTGGCCCAGGTCAAAATTAGTACACTTCACAGCATATAAGGAATCGGACACAATTTGGGAGGAATCCTAGACCATGTTTTTTAGACTAGGGGAAGAAACTTAACCACAGGTGGTCTGGTCATCCAAGCCACTAACCTCTGACCTTACTGTGACAAGATGTGTGTATCCTGTCTCTCAGCACTGCTTGGATCCACTGGTCCATGGGTCACTACTCCCCCGTCTGGCTGTACCGAGGTCAGTCGTTAGCTGTTACTGTATGTATAAACTGAGGCCTCTACACAGCTCTCCATAATAACCCTGTCACAGCTAATAAAGACTCCTGTTCCCAGCAGGCACCCGAGGACCACGCTACCAACTACACAGATACCTGGAAGTGTCCCAAATGGCACCATATTCCCTATATAGTGCACTACTTTGGACCAGTGCGAGTAGGTTCACCAGAGGGCCACACTGCTAACCACTCAGATGCATGCTTAAAGGAAAAGCAATTGCATGATGCAACATCCCCAGTAAGTGGATCCACATCTTCCAGCTGACGGAGACAGTAAAACAGAACTTTACAGTGCGTTTGAAATGTCAGCAGGGTTACAGGTACCCTTGTGAAGCACCACCGGGAACAGGACAGCCATTTAACTGTGTTGTTCCTCAGGAAAGCAAGGCACATCTCTGATTACCGACTTCATTTTATATGACAATGAAGGAGATTTGCTCATCTTATTGTACCACCTGGGTTGGAAGGGGAAATCATCTGGATTCATTTCTCAAAAGAACCACTTGTGTCAGATTAAGGACATGGGAGGACAGGCGGACATAAAAAACAGGAATAACAGGAAATTGCAGCCCCCGGTAAGGACGTGGCATAATTCTCCATATGCTGGAGGATGTGCCTTAATCAACATACTCCAAATGCCATGTAAATGTGAGGCTTTGGAAGCTTATGCATAAATCCAGACAAACAGAATAGAGCGCACACCGAAGCTGGGCGGGTGCATGTTTGACACAATAGGATTGTGGGTGATAAACCCACGGACGGATACAACAGTTTATGGAAACACAAATGGCATCTGCCGCTCTCTCTCTCCCTCATCTACCATTCTCCGAATCTGGGAATTATCACCCTTTCGTATTCTGAATCCGGCTAGATGGTTGTGTAGTGTTTCTGTCTGGGAATGGCACAGAGGCCTCTGATTGGTCCGTGCTTTTGCCTTTGTTTTCATCTGAATCTCTGTGAACCTCTCCAGGGACATTTTGACTGACAGCTCTCAATATGCCAGGTCCTATCACACAACCAAACCACGCTGTCTTCTGCTCATTGGGGAAGAAATAATACATGTTCCCTATCGCAAACCGACACAGGTACGACACTCACCGCACGCTCAGAGAAGAAATAGGGGGAAGCATAAATATGCGACACACGCACAAAAAGAAATGCCAAAACGCACCAGCAAATATTAGTGACCAAGATGAATGTGCAATATATTCTTACAGTAATAAGATGAAACCAAAGGCAACCAGGAGGACATTTAATTGGAGAAGAGCGATGATCATTAAGCGTTAAAGGGAGGTATTGCAAACTATATGAATAAATCACTAGTGATTATTACGGTAGTAGCTCCAGCAGCCCCATAGTATAATTACAATGTCTGCGTCCAAAATGGCACAATAATTCCCTATTTAGTGCACACATTTTGACCAAGCCCTATAGGGCTCTGGTCAAAAGGAATGCATTATATAGGGAGCATGGTGCCATTTGGAAAGCAGCCAAGGAGCAATGCTCCCACCACCATTATTCACAACCACTTCATCCTTGCATGTAAAGATTTTTGTATGGATGGGGAGGACAGGGAGGACGGGGGCTCCATTATGCCTAATGTATTCAGTGTGTGGAGGGTTTAAAGCGCAGCGTTAAAAGGGTAATTAAGCTAAAAATAGTCCCAGGGTGGCGTGGCGGGGCCATGTCCTGGTATCCCTGAGGAAGAGATGCGGCCCTGGGTCGACCAGGCTCCTTGTCTCTGCCAACTCCTGGGCCATGTCTCAAATGGCCCCATATTCCTTATATAGTGCACTACTTTTGACCCGAGCCCTATAAAAGTAGTAGTACACTATATAGGGAATAGGGTGCCATTTGGGACACACCCTTGGTTCATTAGGAGGACCAGAGGACGTCCTATATCCTCCAATCCACACTGTTCTACATGTAACATAATGTCACCCCATTATCATTAATGTGACTCAACATCTCAATCAGAGGCATTGTCATTGTTTGGCTAAGTAGCCATGACATTGGGGGTGGTGGTGGTGGTGGTGGTGACACGAGCACAGAACTAGAATGTGTTCTATTTCTATGGACATGAGAGCAATACTCTACGTCAAAATAGCTGGGTCATATACTGAACAAAAATATAAAACGCAACATGCAACAGTTTCAACAATTTTACTGAGTTACAGTTCATATAAGGAAATCAGTCAATTGAAATCAATTCCAGGCCCTAATCTATGGATTTCACATGACTGGGCAGGGGTGCAGCCATGGATGGGCATAGGCCCACCCACTTGGGAGCCAGGCCCACCCACTAGGGAGCCAGGCCCAGCCAATCTGAATGAGTTTTGAAGAAGCCGGATGTAGAGGTCCTGGGCTGGCATGGTTACACATGGTGTGCAATTGTAAGGCCGGTTGGATGTACTGCCAAACTCTCAAAAACAACGTTGAGGGCGGCTTATGGTAGAGAAATTAACATTAAATTATCTGGCATCAGCTCTGGTGGCCTTTCCTGCAGTCAGCATTCCAATTGCACGCTTCTTCAAATCTCGAGACATCTCTGGCATCGTGTTGTGTGACAAAACTGGACATTTGAGTAGCCTTTAATTGTCCCCAGCACAAGGTGCACATGTGTAATGACAATGCTGGTTAATCAGCTACTTCATATGCCACACATGTCAGTTGGATGGATTGTCTTGGCAAAGGAAAAATGCTCACTAACACAGATGTAAACATTTTTATGCACAAAATTGGAGAGAAATAAGCTTTTTTGGAAAATGTATGTGAACTTTTATTTCAGCTCATGAAACATGGGACCAATACTTTACATGTTGCATTTATTTTTTTTGTTCAGTATAGATTACCTGTAGTTAGGCTGTGATCCTGTCCTGCTCATTCAGTGAATCACTTGTATTTATTTCACTAATGTGCAATAGGTATGAGAAATAATAGATTTTGGCTGCTGTTTAGTAAAAGTGCTGTTTGCATTGTTCAGCTCTCAACACATTCTGTGCCTGGTGAGTACACACGTTGTACTAGACCCGTTCTAATGGAAGGTGAGTACACACGTTGTACTAGACCCGTTCTAATGGAAGGTGAGTACACACGTTGTACTAGACCCGTTCTAATGGAAGGTGAGTACACACGTTGTACTAGACCCGTTCTAATGGAAGGTGAGTACACACGTTGTACTAGACCCGTTCTAATGGAAGGTGAGTACACACGTTGTACTAGACCCGTTCTAATGGAAAGGTGAGTACACACGTTGTACTAGACCCGTTCTAATGGAAGGTGAGTACACACGTTGTACTAGACCCGTTCTAATGGAAGGTGAGTACACACGTTGTACTAGACCCGTTCTAATGGAAGGTGAGTACACACGTTGTACTAGACCCGTTCTAATGGAAGGTGAGTACACACGTTGTACTAGACCCGTTCTAATGGAAGGTGAGTACACACGTTGTACTAGACCCGTTCTAATGGAAGGTGAGTACACATGTTGTACTAGACCCGTTCTAATGGAAGGTGAGTACACACGTTGTACTAGACCCGTTCTAATGGAAGGTGAGTACACACGTTGTACTAGACCCGTTCTAATGGAAGGTGAGAACACACTGGCTTGTCATTGATGGATTAATTCCATTCAGCTAAAGAGGCCAACTGGCATTGAGCATCTCTATTTCAAATGGGACTACATTGCCTCACTCCTCACAACCCTACCCCCTACACCTTTCAGCATAATGAATGTTTTCTTCTATCATATTCACTACAGAACAAGCATGGTGGCAACGTTTCAGACAACTGCTGCCAAACCTCTATTCAACACCATGCCACTTTCTTTTTCTCTCCCTACAAAATATGAAAACCCTTTTTGTGCTCACTGCAATTACCTCAAATGGCATCATAAATATCCTTCCATTTCTCTGGCCGAGGAATAATCAGACAAAGAGCAAAGAGAGAAACAAAAGTTACCCTTTATGAGATGGCAAAGGGGTCAATAAGAATACCGCCCCTTTCCCAAACCCTTCTCTTGACATCTGACCCCAACTCAAAAAGACGAGCCAATCAGAGATGAGCTTGTTATTCCAAAGTGCTGTGCGATTAGCCGGTTCAGTGGCGGTGGTGATGAACAATACGCCCTGATTGGTGGTTAGCGCTTACCTTCCATGTTTTCTGTGCTGGGGGTGAGGTGGGGGTTAAACTCGTCTGATACTGTTAAAGAGGCATAAACAAGTGTGATTGGTTAGTTAGTGCCCACATTCCACATTCCAAATCAGAACACCATTCCAGAGCATCTCTAGTACCCTTTTCACACTATCGTGGCAACCAGAACCATACTGGCTCTGATACGGTTCCAGCAACTAGTGTGAAAAGGGTTTGAATTAGTCTTTGTGTTACTGTGGCCAGTCTCCAAGGCTAGGCTAGTCAGCCAACATGCATATTATCACTGTGAAAAGGGAGGAAGAGAAAGACTATTGAAGAGCTTTTGGAATAACAATCAGAAGTGGAGAGATATTAAAACACCATGCAGTTCTGTCGATCACTGGATTATTCAGGCTGACTGGGTAATAATGTGTTTGCATATTCCTCCCAGCCACAGAGAGGTGTGCAGTATTCAGCCCCTTATTTTCTCCTCCTCTCAATCTTGTTCCAAATCTAAATGGAATAAAACCTTCAGGTGTCTGGGCAGCTTAGTGTTTAGCACATATTTATGGAGATGGGTCATGAAAGTCATGAAACGTTAGCAGTTGACGCTGATCTGATTTGGCACAGAGCTCCTGAAACGAGATTAAAGAGGGGAGAAAAACACCCTACTTAGAAATATTTCAATGAAAAACAGTTTCTGTGGAGAAATAGCTTTGTTAAACATGCTAAGAACTACGCAAGGGTGATTTGTCAGGTTTGAGAAGCGCTTGAGATCCCGAAGGCGAGGGAATGTTCCGCTCATTTCTGACATGCGGTTATGCCCGGTCATATTCCGATGCCTCATCGGATTCCTCATGATGTGCCCGATGGGTTCCTGAGTTTTGATAATCTATCACTGACAAGCCCATCTTAATGCTCCCAGTGATGCTTGGAGGCATTAGCTGTTATTTGCAAAGTAAAACTGTCTATTCAACAACAGCTAGCATAAAGCTCTCGATAAGTGATCTTGCTTTTTTCCTCACTCGTCA